>NW_015174329.1:236382-243215 GCF_001447785.1 Gekko japonicus | reverse complement strand
GTCCACTCACTGTAAAATCAATGCCCAGGCCAAACCGCTGGACCTAGAGACACCAAATTTGGGGAAAGCGCTCCCACCGTGGTGTAGGTGCTCGCTAAGAAGGGATTTTTTAGAAATTCGACCCCTAAGTGGGTCAAAAGGGGGGAAATGTGCTCCCCCATTGATTCCTATGTGGCTGCCAGGCAGCTGCCTCTCTGCACCCCCAACTCTCTGATTGGTCAGCTGCAGAGCTCAGTGTTCTGAGGTAAAAAAAAAACCCCAACAGTTACAGGCACAGAGCTAATGACAGTTGAGGAAATCAGGAGTGGCCAAGAACCACCTGTGAGGTGAAGCAAAGCTGCTGGCCCAGCCTCTCTGATGGCTTCCAACACTCCCCCTCCTACACTGGACAGGCAGCTGCCTGTCAAGTGTAGGAGAGGAGGTTCGGTGGCTTCCAATACACTCCCCCCACCTCCTACACCTAATAGGTGGGTTTCAGGTGCAGCAGCAGTTGCAAGGTGCTTAAAGCCATGAGAGAGCCTGTCCCAACAGTAACGCCTTAGTCATCCTGCCAGCCCTGCCTCCACAGTGGCTTCTAATGCTCCTCCCCCTCCCCATCCTACACTGGACATGCAGCTGCCTGTCAGGTGCAGGAGAGGAGGTGGGATGCTTACAGCTGCTGAGGAGGTTTGCTCAGCAGGATTGCCTTAGCACTGCTGCTGGCCAAGCCTCCCCGATGCGTTTAAATACAATCCCCCCCAACACCAGACAGTCTGGTGTCTGTCAGGTGTAGGAGTAGGGCAAGGGTATGAATGTTTATGGGGAGATAGTAAAGGACATTTCTAGGAGCCATTTTGATGCGTGCCTCCCTCATGAACCTGAAGAAATGTCCACCACATCACCACTCCCTCACACCAACATCCCCTCACACCTCTTACTGCCCCCAAGAAAGCTCCTGGCAAACATCGAGCCAGATACACCAACGCTACAAGGAGGAGGCAACTTAGGAATGTGGCAAACACATTTGCACATAGTACTCCTGCAGTGCAATGAGCTGCACAGGCCAAGTACCAGCAAGATCACCCTGAGGTGCTCAGAACAACACAGTCTCCATATGAGCAAAACAATCCAGGAACACAAGTAGAGAGGCCATCACTTTCGCGGAAGGTAGCAGGAGTTGACTTAACAGACGACTGCTTCTTAAATGGACAGTTCTATGTGGCCTGCTCCAGAGTGAGCTCATCAAGCAGTCTGGTGATCCTAGCACCTGAGGGCAAAACCACCAGTGTGGTCTACAGAGAGGTCCTTTAGTAGAGAGGAAAAAAGTATGTATGTCTCACTTCATTTCTTACACTACAATCTTCTCTGTTAGAATTCCTACAACAAATGTCACATTTCAAATTTACGGAACTTAAATACTGTAGCAAAACACGGGTAGCAGGCTAGTTTATCAACATAAATCATTCTCAAGATAGCCCCACCTATGAGTAATTCAGTTCAGAAACTGGGCCCATGGACAGACAAGACAGATCTTTCTACAAAGCCCCCACTTGCTTACTTAAATTTCTAGACCACCTTTCAACATTGCCAAAGCAATTTATGATATAAAACTAAAATATCATACAACTATTTAAAATTCAAACTAACCAATAAAACCAAACAAATAAGCAATTTAAACCACCAACATAAAAGTCTATTAGACACACTTATGCTATTAGAAAGGAAGGAACCTAACAGACTTTCCAACTGCTGTAAACTTGAAACTGATTTTTTGTTTGTTCTACCAAGTTTTCTTCAGAAAGTTTGTTTGACAGAATCTGTACAAGAAAAAGATGCGGAGAAACAGTGAAAGAAGGAGCCCACCAGAAGAGAAGAGGATGACCTCATGTAAAACGCCTGATGCCCCTTTTTTATTAAGTAAGAAAGACGAAAAGTATTGAGGCTGTCTTAAAAGATTCAGTAATGCGATGACAGCTCCTATTCTAGGGAAGAAAGAAGTGAGGTGATGGGATTTGGGCCCAGACTAAAGTCTTTATGGCAGGTAAGTCTTCATTATGTATTGAAAGGTCAGAAACACACAGGAGCTCATTTTAGAATAATAAAAAGCTTTTGACTTTATTAGGCTTTTATGGCATCTTTTTTTCCAGAGACAGAACTGGAGAGATTTGATTGCTTGTTTGATGGAATTTGACTTGCAGCAACATGTGGCTCCATTTGCATGGGGGGGGCACATTCTGTGTTGGTCAGTGAAGCACACTGAAAATTTATATGGGTGCTTTAAAAAAAATCACACAAGGCAGAGATATGTGATACTCTTCACAGATACTTCACACCTTGCTATTTCTCTACAAAAACATTTACATAGGAAAATACACATTTATTTAGGATGTGAAGTATGATGAGTATCCCCCTCCCCCATGCCCATATACTAATCAAACAGTAACAATGTGCCAGGAAACAACAGTGTACCACATGGTCCTCGTAGACAGGTGACACAGAACACAGGAGAAGTTTCTCACTGTTCTCACATTGGCCAGAGTAATATGGGAGAGGAAGCCCAATGATCTCTACATATTTCTATGGCCAGACTGCTTCTCTCTCTTCCACCATTTTTAATCTGCTTGAGAAATCACCTCTTCAAACCTTACCTGTGTCTCTTGGATTGTTTAAAAAACTGTGAAGACTAACAGTATTTTATTCCAGCATAAGTTTTCATAAAGCCCACTTCTTCAGATTCAAGGAATGGATTTTCACCATGTGGACATTTTTGTAGGAGTTATGAAAAACAAAAACAGACAACCAGATCAAGGGGCTGGGAAATGCAGGAAGTGCAGGGTGAAATGAAATCATGTAAAATCCTATTACAAACTAATCACAACAAATACAGAGGCTATCCACTAGTTATGCTTACACTAGTTAATGTACCTAATGGGCAGGGAGGCCCAGAGTTTGCTAAGATAACATCTATAGCATTGTTGTAACTGGAGAAGACCCTGATGCTGGGAAAGATTGAAGGTCAAAGACGGGGACGGCAAAGGATGAGATGGTTAGACAGTGTCATAGATGCAACGAACATGAAATTGAGCAAACTTCAGAGGACAGCGGAAGACAGGAGGGCCTGGCAAGATCTTGTCCATGGGGTCACGAAGAGTTGGACTTGACTGTGCGACTGAACAACAACAAATGATCAAATGGAGGAGAACGATGTAAGCTACTTTGAGTTCCCAATGGGGAGAAAGGTGGAGTATAAATGAATAAATATGGCATTATATACTGAGCTCAAAAAGGAATGTGATTTAATCTGCTTAGGGCATTTAATAAACTCAACCTATATACTATTAAAATAGAAAGCCCATCAAAATCACCAATTATCTTCTCTCTCTGCAAGCAAAACAGGTTCAATTCCAAGGTGTATACACATTTTGCAGACCCTGTTATTAGTTTTTCCTGACATTAGATTTGAAGAGTCACAGCTGAAAAATTACTAAACTACTGGATTCAGTAGCAGTTGTATACTTACAGACAAGATAGCAAATAGCGATGTTGTTGCTCAGAAAACTTCAAAAAAATTGTTTGATGCTTTTTATAAGGACTAAAAAATTACAAATCAGGGAGTAAATTTCCAAGAACTTTTCTTCAGGCTTGATGTCCAATTCAAAAAGAGGGGAGAGGGAGAAAGAAAACAATCTGGTTGGTAGAAAGCTTCCAAGCCTGCAACTTTTATAGGATTTGTTGCGTATTTAATAGGATTAGATGGCTGCAAACAGGGGTGGAAGTAACTTACATTTCTTACTGGTACTGGCTCTCTGAAGGCTGGAAGCAGAAGATGGGATGTCCCACACTAGTCTTTTCCACACTAGACTTTAAATCCCTGGTTCAACCCTGTCCCCGAACTTACATTCTATACTACACACTAGTTCACCCCTGTAATTATCTCAGGGTATTTTTTGTTTCTCTCTCATGGATCACTGCCTTGACGTGGCGAGGGGGCTTGCCTGGTTCAGTGAGGCTGTGGGCTATGCCACGGAGGGCCACCCATGATGGAAGAGGCTGAAGTGGACAGCAGAGAACTCAGACAAAATGTGATCCACTGGAGAAGGAAATGGCAACTCACTCCAGTATCTTTGCCAAGAAAACCCCAAAGACAGTAACAAAAGGCTAAAAGATATGACACTGGAATGTGAGCCCCTCAGGTATCCAATATGCTACTGGGGAAGAGCAGAGGGCAAGTACAAGTAACCCCAGAAAGAGTGCAGCGGCTGGGCCAAAGTCGAAAGGATACTCAATTGCAAATGTGTCTGATGGTGAAAGGAAAGTCCGATGCTGCAAAGAACAATACTGCATAGGAACCTAGAATGTAAGATCTATGAATCAAGGTAAACTTGATGTGGTCAAAAATGAGATAGCAAGACTGAACATCGACATCTTGGGAATCAGTGAACTAAAGTGGACAGGAATGGGCGAATTTAACTCAGAAGAGCATTATATCTACTACTGTGGCCAAGAATCCCATAGAAAAAATGGTGTGGCCTTTATAGTCAGCAAGATTGTGCAAAAAGCAGTAATGGGATACAATCTCAAAAATGACAGAATGATCTTGGTCCGAATCAAAGCCAAACCATTCAATATCATAGTAATTCAAGTCTATGCCCCAACCACTGATGCAGAAGAGGCTGAAGTGGACCAGTTCTATGAAGACCTACAACACCTCCTAGGACTAACACCAAAAAAAGATGTCCTCCTCATCATAGGGGACTGGAATGCTAAAGTAGGAAGTCAAAAGGTAACTGGGATAATGGACAAGTTTGGCCTTGGAGAACAAAATGAAACAGGGCAAAGGCTAACAGAATTTTGACAAGAGAACATGCTGGTCATAGCGAACACCCTCTTCCAACAACCTAAGAGGCGACTCTACACATGGACATCGCCAGATGAGCAACACCAAAATCAGATTGATTATATCATTTGCAGTCAAAGATGGAGAAGCTCTATACCAGGGATGTCAAACTCATTTGTTTTGAGAGCTGGATCGGACATAAATGAGACCTTGTTGGGCTGGGCCACGTGTGTCATAAAATGTAATGCCAGGTAGCGGAAATATAAACTTCATAAAGAACACAAACACAAAGATTTTTTTACTTAAAATAAAAACATGCTTAAAATATTAGCTCTGTAAGCTGCAAACCTACTTTTGATTTATTGACATTCACCACAGAAATCTCATGCTCAGAGTTATGAGTTTAGGACCCATGTTAAAACATGAAATGGCTAAGTGATTAAGAGAGTCTGGCGAAGCAAGCTATGATGCAGCAGCAGCAGAACTGGAAGCAGGAGATGGCCAGTTCCACCGCGGGCCTGATGGAAGCCCTCCAGGGGCCTGATCCAGTCCATGGGCTACATGTTTGACACCCCTGCTCTATACAGTCAGTAAAAACAAGACCTGGAACTGACTGTGGCTCAGATCATGAGCTACTCACTGCAAGATTCAGGCTTAAACTGAAGAAAGTTGGGGAAACCACTAGGCCATTCATGTTTGACCTAGATCACATCCCTTATGAATATACAGTGAAGGTGAAGAATAGATTTAAGGGACTAGACTTGATAGACAGAGTGCCTGAAGAACTATGGACAGAGGATCATGACATTGTACAGGAGGCAGCAATCAGCACCATCCCAAAGAAACAGAAATGCAAGAAAGCGAAGTGGCTGTCTGATGGGGCTTTAGAAATAGCAGAGGTAAGAAGGAAAGTGAAAGGCAACGGTAAAAAGGAAACATTTACCCAACTGAATGCAGATTTCCAGAGAACAACAAGGAGAGATAAGGAGGCTTTCCTGAATGAAAAATGCAAAGTAATAGAGGAAAACAATAGAATGGAAAGGACTAGAGATCTCTTAAAGAAAATTGCAGAAATCAAGGGAACTGGATAGAAATATTGATATCTAAAAGTCTCCTGCCTTCTCCTATGATGTCTTTCTGATAACATGCTGTGTCTTATTTCCTGTTGCAAGCCAAATGGCCTGACCATTTGGCCGGAGCAACTTGATAGCCATGCCATATACCACATTCCTTCACACCTTTTAAGGCTCCACACTAGGCCTCACATGAGGTTCGTCACATAGGCAATGAAGAAAGCTGGAGGTTGGGCCATCTGACTGCAGGCAGGGCCTCCAAACTTCCAGCCAATCCCACAAACCTGATGTTAGCAACCATGGCAACCAACAATTGGCCACACACCCCTGCTGCTCGCGATTGGCTGATGGCCATGGCTAATCGTGACTAGTAATTGGGGTATAATTGATTGATCCCTATGGGAGTGAGTCTCTTAGTTCTCCCTTCCTCCTCTTGTCATTGTCTGTTTTATGACACCTGAAATGCTGTCTCTTGGGAAACAAAGACCTGCTTTGTGACTTGGAGCACATGGGTGTGCAAAGATGGGATTTCCCTTCAAAATCCCTTGGACTATTTTGGACTGTTGGATGTTCCTGAATTGGTAACTATGTATCTTTAATGTATAGTTAAGGCAAAGAGCCATAGGTTTTTCTTGTTTTCAGTATCCTCTAATAGTCTGTTGCTATGCTCTGTACTGAATAAAGATCCTTCTTATTTCTAATTGCTTCTGATGTTGTAACTTGAGCTCCAAGGCTAAAATCTTGTGTCTAACGCTGACCACATAAAGAGCTACCCTGTGATATTATTAAGTCCCAGAGGCCAACTGAGAGTTTGGAATCTCGGCTCTCAAAGTTAGGTGGGGACCCTTGAAGAGATTCTGGTGGCAAATTGTTCTGAAAACCAGAGAGGGTATAGACAATCTCGTGGTTTGTTGTTTAATGCGCTGAAGATACAGGGTTCCCTC
>NW_015174329.1:209712-236249 GCF_001447785.1 Gekko japonicus | reverse complement strand
TTGGAGTGACCTGCGGGTTGGGAGGACGACTTGGTTCCAGACTATGGTGGGAAGGATCATCTGCAGGAGGACGAGACAGAGATGCCGAAGGTCTCGACTTGTGGGGCGACCTTGATCTATGAACAGAGTGGAACGAATAGCGATCCCAATCAGAATAGCCCGCCAGAGTCAACCACGGCATGGATTGTGGATAAGTCCCATACAGGTACCTCAACTGTTGTTGATCCCAAGATATCAGTGGTGGAAGGGGCAGGAAGACTCGGGGGATCGACTTCTGGACCGTGGACGTCTGGGAGACAAAGCAATAGCCTGTCTGTGTGAACCGTCCCTGTAGTCTCGGTCATCGATATTGACAGATTGGACATGGAGACGCGGAGGATGACATTGCATACTGCAAGAAGCGTGTTGGTACTGACGTGTTTTGACATCGGGAGCCTCCGATATCATTGATGCTGACGAAGTAGAAGGAGAGGGAGATGGCTCAGCACCCATTTGGTGACTTGGGAGCTCTACCATAAGGGCGAAGGAGTAAGGGCGCTCTACTTGTTGGATGGGGGAATCCAATAGTTGGACGGTCGGTATCGATGGAGGGAGTTGGGCCTCCGATATCAATACTGCCGTTGGAGCGGGAGGCACTTTAGGGGCGTCACCCAGTGCAGGCACCGCTTCCTTCCCCTTCTTTGCCACCTAAAGGGACTTTGAAGTGCCCTTCCTTGCGGACTTGTGATCCTTACTTGCCTTGGCCTTCTTTTTGATTGGCGTGGAAGCGGAAGATTGTGTCTTCGATGCCGGGAGCTTCGGTGTCTGGCGGTTGGCATCGGAGGCAGGTCTTGATGCCGGAGCCATCGATGTTGATGGTCTCTCCTCCATCGCTGAGGTAGGAGTAAGGGCCGATTCAAGCAGCGCTACTTTAAGGCGCACAGCTTGGTTTTTCCGTGTTTGATTAGAAAAACGAGCACAGTGACGACAGGACTCTGGCCGGTGAGACTCTCAGAGACAAAAAATGCACAGGGTATGACAGTCGGTCGGAGCAAGTTTGCTGCCGCAACCCTTGCGCCTATTGAAAAAAACCCACTTCTTCTCCATAAAAGAAAGCAAAAAAGAGGGGACGTTCGAGGGGGGGAATAGCCCGAAGGCCTGAGGTAATCGGTAGACTCCCCCTCAACAGAAATAAATGTTGTTTTTTTTGAAGAACAAACAAATAAAGAGAAAAGACAAGAAAATTAAAATAAGGAAATAATTCCTAAGAGCTGAGGCAAATAGCCAAAAGCGAACCGATCTGACCAATGAAAAATAGGTCTACTCAACGCGGCAGTAAGAAAGGAACTGGCGGAATGTCCGCACCCACCCCTCTGGGCATGCGCGGTGGGGTTCCTGCGCATGCCCGAGGGACTGGGCATGAAAACACGTTAAAAGAGCTTGCTACAGCACCGATCGATCCAGCGCGTGCGCACTAGATCCCATGGGTGTGAAGCACAGAAAACACATTGAAGATCCAGGGATAAATGCAAGGTATTGTGTCGTGAGTTGAACTCTGATAAAGCCAGGGATGAGATCCAAGTGTAGAAAGGACCACTGTTGCCTCTTTCTCACCAGCACTTGGTATCAGCCTATGTCAGCTTACTTTTTTACCCTGAGAGCAAAACAGGGTTTCAAGTTGCACCAACATCTCCTGAGCTTGGTCCTGGCTATCGGCAGTCCTCCAGGGCACCAATTCATCATGAACTTTCTTCGTAAGTTAAAGGGCCAATCCATTCTTGACTGCTGTTGTTTAGGAAGCCATAATGACCACAAATACTTCAGATATTAACTTTCTCTGCAGAAAGAAGTCTAAAATGCACACCCATACTAACTTTCTCTGCAGAAAGAAGTCTAAAATGTGTACCCATTCGAACTCTAAGGCTGATCAAGATCTATCTCCATGGAAGGCATCACATTTAGCTGTACAGAATGGAAATCCATAGGTATCTGAAGTGAGCAGTAACTCACAAAGGCTCATGCACTGCCACAAATGTTGTTGTCTTTTAGGTGCTACTGGACTCCTGTTCTTTTCTACTCTCTGGTAGAAGGTTAGCTATATCCCTAAAAATGAGTCATTTCACCCTAATATTGAAAGCACATTTTATGAAGATCACTGGTGCCTCATCACTTTAAGAACACCCTTTAACTTTTAACAGCTTGTCGTCCAAACTGCAATAACCAAGCCATTCATTTTCATGCAAAGTTCAGAGAAGTACTATACAAGGAAATGTTTCTTTCCAGCATCCTAACACAATAGGTTTGTCTAGGCAGAAGCAGGGAAACAAGAGTCACTCTCTTTGGAATTACACTGTTTCACTTCAAATTAAAAGCACATCAATTCAGATGTACCCACTACTCATAGTTTCAGTTTATTGTCACGGTCCTTAGACGAGTCATACAAAAAAAGAAATACACCTTTTACAATATTCCCCCCCAGTTTATGGAAATTAAAATTCTGAGCTTTTGTGTTAATTATTTTAAAGCTCAAATAATTTTGGTACCCAAGTGTAAGGGAGAGACAATTCTAAGCATTTAAAATAGTTGCAATTGTCAATTTAAAAGCATTTTAGCCCTGACCTGGACAGCCCAGGCAAGCCCGATCTTGTCAGATCTCAGAAGCTAAGCATGGCTGACCCTGGCAAGTATTTGGATGAGAGACCTCCAAAGAATACCAGGGTTGGGAGGCAGAGACAGGCTATCAAGCCACTTCTCTGAATGTCTTCCATGCCCCAGTAGGAGCTGCCAGAGGTTGGCATGACTTCCAGGCATACGCATACACACAAAAATGCAAAAAATACCCCTAAAAAACCTATTTTAAAGTGCTTTCCTAAAAAGTTCACATATTATGAGAGGCAAAAATAAGAACGTAGAACAAGACGAGCCCTGCTAAATCAGACCAATGGCCCTTCTAGTCCAACTTCCTGTTTTACACAGTAGCCAACTAGTTCCTCTGGACAGCCAACAACAGGGCATAGAGGCTGAGGCCTTCCCTCGATGTTGCCTCCTGGCTCTGGGATTCAGAGGTTTAGTGCCTCTGAATGTGGAGATTCCCCTCAGTCAACATGGCTAGCAGTCATCGATAGACTTATCCTCCATGGATCTATCTAATCCCTTTAAAGATGGTTATTCCTGCAGCCATCACTGCATCCTTTGACAGTGAATTCCACATTTTAATCAGTGTCTGTTCTGAACCTACTGCCCATCAGTTTCATTGGATGTCCTGAAGTTCTAGTATTTTGGGAGAGGTAGAAAATTTTCTGTCAAATCTCTCCACCCCATGCATAATTTTATAAACCTTTATCATGTCCCCCTTAGTCATCTCTTTTCTAAACTGAAGTCTCAGCCCCTTCAGCCTTTCCTCATAGGTAAGGTTTTCCAACCCCCTAAGCGTCTTGGTTGCCCTCCTCTGTACTTTTTCCAGCTCTGCAATGTCCTTTTGGAGATACGGTGACCAAAATTGTACACAGTATTCCAAATGAGGCCCCACCATAGATCTATACAGGGGCATTACAATATTGATCATTTGCCTTTTTCACTGCTGCAGCACACTGGGTTGACACTTCCATTGAGCTATCCACTATGACCCCAAGATCTTTTTCCCTCTCAGTCCCAGCAAGTTCAAGACCCCATTAACCTATACTTGAAGCTGGGATTTTTTTGTCCCAATGTGCATCACCTTAGACTTACCAACACTGAACTTCATTTGCCACATTGTCGTCCACTCACTCAGTTTGTGGAGGTCTTCTTGGAGCTCTTCAGTCCACCTTGGTTTTCACCATCCTGAATGATTTAGTGTTATCTACAAACCTGGCCACTACACCACTTATCTCTAGTTCCAGATCATTTATGAATAAATTAAATAGTACCGGCCCCAATATGGATCCTTGTGGGGCCCCACTGCATATTTCCCTCCCCTGTAATAAACAAACATTGCTTTTCTGCAAGTGACCCCAAAGAGATGACCTTGAGAGAATAGCAGCATCATTTTAAGGCATGCTTATCTATCTGACATGTTGGGAGTCAAGATCAGTCTTCTAGGGCCTGTAAGAGCTTATGCTGTGGAGCAGCAGGTAGCATGCTGGCTTCACAACCCAGGTTCCAATTCTTACTACCCCTTCATTTTTACCACCTAGCAATGCTCCCTCTAAGCTGTGGAGTCCTGTGAGCAAAAATTCTACTTTGTGAGCTACTGGCATTAAAGTTGTGAGCAGGTGATTTGGTTACTGCATAAATTAGTTTGCTCTGGAGCCATCCTTCCTGAGCGAAGACAAAAATGCGTGAGCCAGAGGCTAAAAAACTGAGCTAGCTCACACTAACTCAGCTTAGAGGGAACACTGCCACCTAGCATATTTTCCAATTGATGATCATCATAATGAGCGCAGACAATTTTAAACAGTAGATCAAATCTGCTGAGTTCCGCTGAGGATAGCTTCATTCAGTGGAGCAAGCCGTCTTCCTCTTAAGGAGTGCTCCTCACTTAGCATAAGAGTTCATATGATCCAATGAACTATGAATAACTTCCTGGGCTGCAGTGTGAAGAGACCATAAGGAATCTCAGAGCCACCCAACACTCTGAAACACCAAATCTACTGTTAAGGCACAACTGATCAATAAGAATCTCATGTTGTTTATTGAGTTAAACTTCCCTAGGAAGGCTTGATAAGATGTTAGAGGTATGAAGAGGTATGAGGTTTCTTGTCCTTTTGACTTTTAAATTCATGTCATTTAGAGGAGACAATGATTATTTCAAAATAATGTTCATTACAGTAAGGTACACAAAGGTCCTCAATTGCTACTATTGATGTTCTCTACAAAGCAAGCACTCCTCCTAGTGGCAAATAGGAACACAGGAAAGGAGTGCAATCACCTTCAGAAATTTGTCACATGTGTTTCTTTCAAAAAGTTCAGTTAAAAATCAAGCACTGATTATGCATCTGTAAACAAGAAAATTTGCTAGAAGTTTGGAACACCAACGCTACTTCATTTCTGTAGAAAGGCCAATTAACCCTAGGTTCAAGTGCAACTTATTTTTATATAAATTGTTTGCCCTGTTTAAGTTTTTCTGTAGCCCATAGCAGAAACTAATCTCTACTCTGCCATGTAGGAAGTAGCATGTGCTTCCCAATACATCCCACTACAAAGGAGAACGGAAGATTTGTCTTCACTTCCTTCTCAGTGGTCCAGGAGTGGGGCGGTCCTTCCATGACTCCTTACTCATGGGACTTAGCCCCTCCCTCTCCACTTGCAGGGCCGCCCAAACTTTGATCCCAGAGGGGAGGGGCTTTTCCTCTGGCTTCCCAGTTCGTCACCAAGCCACCTTCTCCCCACAATCCATGTAATCCTGAATGGACAAAAACATCCCAACACAACACCCCTCCGCCCCCACTCCAGAGGGCCTCAGGAAGTAAGACAACACACTTTCTGTGAATTCTCAACATCAACTTTTATTCACAGAAAGAACAAAGGATGGAACACATCCCCCAATAACCAACAATAAAACAGAAACCTCATACCATAAAGAACTCCCAGACTGTTCTGTATCAGTTCTATACCTATGTCAGAGCTTAAACTGCCTCCATATCAGAGACCCAGCCATTGATCACACCCCTTAATAAGCTCCAGAAGCCGTCCCCTCCAACGAGGGTGGGTAGGACCGCCCCACTCCTGGACCACCGAGAAGGAAGCTTCACAGTAAGTGAAGACAAATCTTCCGTTCTCCAGTGGTCCAGAGAGTGGGGCGGTCCTTCCATGACTCCTTACTCATGGGACATCCAAGAGCAGTACTCCCCATGGTGGGTCAAAACAGCTTCCAGAGCTTACAAGGCATGCTGTAAAACTCTCCTACCAAAGGCCGCCTCCGCCGAGGCTAATTTATCAATCCGGTAGTGCCTGGTGAATGTATTAATAGATTTCCAGGTTGCTGCTTTACAAATGACATCTAGGGATGGGAAAGCCCTATACACCGCCAACTTGGCTGCCCCTCTCAAAGAGTGAGCAGTGATCCCCTCTGGTGGAACCAACCCTAGTGCCTTATAGGCCTCCACAATACACCCCCGGATCCACCGACTCAGGGTAGAAGCCGAGACCTTCTTCCCCAAGGCCGACTTCCGGAATGACACAAAGAGTGCCTCTGTCTTCCGCCAATCCCTAGTCCTATCTAAATAGAAACTCAGAGCTCTGCACACGTCTAGACAGTGCCAGATCTTCTCCTTCTCATGCTTGGGCTCCTGACAGAAGGAAGGAAGAATGATCCCTTTCGACCTATGAAAAGCTGAATTGACCTTGGGTATGAAGGCCGGGTCAGGGCGAAGTACCACCCTGTCTAAATGAAAGACACACAGCTCCTTATTAATAGATAAGGCATTAATCTCTGATACCCTTTGTGCAGATGTAATCCCTACCAGAAAAAGTTTTGAATGTCAATTCCTTAAGCGGACAAGAACCCATCGGTTCAAAGGGCCCTTTACATAATGCCCTCAACGCAATATTCAACTGCCAGGTAGGAAACCTGTGCAACGGTGGCGGATTAAGCAAAGCTGTTCCTCGCAGGAACCACTTAACATGAGGATGCTGACCCAAGGATCCCCCTTTCTTGGTCCCCCTTACGACTGACAACGCCGCTACCTGTCTCCTCAATGTACTGGTGCTCAAACCCTTGGACAACCCATGTTGTAAGAAGGCTAGTATATCCCTTATATTAGCTGTCAAAGGATCCACGTCTCTTTCTACACACCAGGTATGAAACACCTGCCATGTTCCATTATATACCCGATTGGTGGAACGCTTTCTAAACGCCAACAGAGTATCAACCACCTCTCTCTCATACCCCATGGACGCTGTTGCCTTTCAAGCTCCAAACTGTCAACTTTAACAAACCTGGTCTCGGATGTAGCACCGCCCCCTGAGAGAGCAGGTCCCCTCACTGGCAGACGCCAAGGTTCCCTTACTGACCGTCTTAACAGATCCTGAAACAATGCCCTCCTTGGCCAGAAGGATGCGACCAGGATCAATTTTTCCTTTTGATCTATTAACACTTGAATGACCCGTGGAATAAGTGGAATGGGAGGGAAGGCATACAGCAGAGTCTTTGGCCCATTTAGACTTAACGTGTCTGTCCCTAACGCTTCTGGATGTTTGACCCTTGAAACGAACACTCTGACTTGATGATTGAGTGCCGTGGCAAACAGGTCCACCTCTGGTATCACGAACCTGTCGCTGAGTTGTTGAAACACTTCCCTGTGCAATATCCACTCTGCCTGATCTACAGTCTGCCAACTCAGCCAGTCTGCCAAGATGTTCTCTCGACCCGCTACATGAATTGCTTTCAGAGACAAAACATGAGCCTCTGCCCATTCCATTACCTGTCTCGCTTCCTGCTGTAATGGCCTAAATCGCGTGCCTCCTTGCTTGTTTACATAGGCCTTCGCAGTCATGTTGTCGGTCTGCACGAGAACATGTTGACCTGCCAACTGATTCTGGAAATGGAACAGAGCTAACTTTATCGCCCTCAACTCCAAAAAAATTTATGCTCCTGACTGACTCTTTCGCTGACCAGGAGCCCTGTGTCATATTCCCAACACTGTGTGCTCCCCACCCAAACAGACTCACATCGGTGGTGACCACTGTCCTTTTCGGATCCCTCAACAGCATCCCCTCTAAGAACCAGGCAGACTCCATCCACCACTGCAACTCCAGCTTCACTGAAGCCAGAAGTTCCACCATCTGGACCCTCTTGTATGCAATCCCTTCCTGATACTGAAGCAGGAATTTTTTAAGGGGACTGAAACCTGGCCCAGGGCACAACATCCTGACAGGAGACCAACATTCCCAACAGACTGGCCAACTCCATCAGTTCTGACGTTCTTGCGCCCAAAACTTGAGCCATCAACTGTCTGATTTTCTGCTGCCTCTCCAGTGAAAGAAACACTTTGTCCTTTGTTGAGTGGATCAGCACCCCCAGGTGGGTTAACACCTGAATTGGTTCCAGAGTGCTCTTCTCCAGGTTTATCACAAACCCAAGAGCTCTGAGAACCTTTAATGTCAAGTCCAGATGTTCTTGTGTCTTCTGAAAGGAAGATGCTTTTATCAGAATGGCGTTCAACTAAGGAAACAAAGACACTCCCTTCAGCCTCAGAAAGGCTATGAGAGTCACCAACACCTTGGTGAAGACTCTCGGGGAAGATTTTAATCCAAATGGGAGAGCCTTGTATTGAAAATGTCTGCCGTGGTATGCAAAGCGTAGAAACATCCGATGAGACTCTCGAATTGGGATGTGAAGATAGGCTTCTGACAAGTCTATTGACACCATGAAGTCCCCTATTTGAATAGACTGTAGAATTGTTCTTAGGGTTTCCATCTTGAATTTCTTTGTTTGTATAAACTGTTCAACCACTTGAGATCTAGTATCACTCGGACGTCCCCATTCTTTTTGGGCACCATGAAGAAGACAGAGTATACTCCTTGTGACCTTTCCTTCACAGGTACCCTCTCTATAGCTCCGATGTCCAGGAGATGTTGGATGGCCTTTGTCAATAACCTGTGTTTCTCCAATGAACGATTCTTGGGTAACTCTAGGAAATGCCACTGAGGAAAACATTCGAACTCTAGGGAGTAACCCTGTGAAACCGTCTCTTGGACCCACCTGTCTGTGTCTGACTGTTGCCACTGATGGGTGAATAACCTCAGATGGCCCCCTACTCCCCCTACGTTTGGATTCTTGGCTGAGGGTTCCTTCTTTGCCCCCTTTTGGTTTTGTCCTTTGCTTTCCACCGTCTCTAGACCTAGCCTGCCATCTGCCTTTGAAGGCCCTATTAAAGGATTGTCTGTCCTCACGTTTGAAATCCCAAAAGGGCTGAAACCTCTTTTTTGAACGCACCTCCTCCTCCTTTGAGGGTAAGACTTTTTTCTTTTCCTTATCCTCTATTAGGTATCTATCTAGTCCTGCCCCAAAGAGATTAATTCCCTTGAATGGGACGGCAGCCACCTTTGCTCTTACTGCCGGATCAGCATCCCAAAGCCTAAGCCAAGTATTACGCCTGGCCGTCACGCTACACGCCATCGCTCTAGCTGATAACTGGAGAGCATCCAGAGATGCATCAGCAACAAAAGCCGTGGCCAAAGCTATTTTCTTTAGCTCGTCCTTTAGACTTTTAGGAATTCTGCTGTCTACCGTGTTAAGTTCTGATGCCCAAGCATAGGCTGCTCTAGCGAATAGCGACCCTGTAGCTGATGCCCTCAAGGAGCTGGCTGATGCTTCATAATGTCTGCGAAGCGCCTTCTTCACTCGCTTGTTGCTGTTGTCCTTAGGTAAACCCTCTGCGTCCATGGGAAGAAGAGAGTTAGATGCCAGAGAATTAATCGTGTCATCCACTACAGAGAGCCTAAACTTTTTTGTAGCCTCCGGTATGAGCGAATAAAACCTAGAAAACATAGACGTATTAGCTCTGGGATTAGCTGGGTGTTCCCATTCTGCCATAATAACCTTATAAAAGGCTGCAGGCAAAGGTACACCTGCTGTTTTAGACACTGTCTTTGGAATGGTCTTTTCATACCCCTCAGGAAATTCTGCCACCTCTGCATCCTTCTCCTTAGGAGTATACGAGAGTTCTCAACACCTTAGATAACATTCTATTATACAACTCCTGTGGAAAAAGTCTAGACTCCACCAAGAGAACCGCTTCCTCTTCTGAAAGTTCTTCGTCTTATCAGAAGCAGAGACAGAATTATCAGAAACCTCCTCCAAGTCACTAAAAAGAGGACTAGTGTCCCTCTCTTCAGATTCCCTTCTGGCCTAGGAGGGGAGACGTCAAGGAGCCTGTAGCTGTTGCTACCTCTTTTCTTCTCTAGTTGTTTGGGGCTGGAGGAGTCACTCTGATGCCAAACATCTTTAACTTCCTTTTTAATCTCCTCCTTAAGCCAAGCCAAGAGATTCGTTTTGGCTTCCTTCCTGGACATATCCAACCCCTGGGAGTCATCCTTGGAGGAATGTGAAACTGCCCGGTCATCCAAGCAAAGGGAACTTGAGGAACCTGCTTTGTCAGCCATTTGTCTTCCTCTGCAAAAATGAAAGTAAAAAATCCCATCACTCAGAATTACCTAAAATGGCTGACTTTCCCGCCTTTATTCCACTTTCCTCAACCAAGGCTGAGAAAAGAAAGGGGAAACTACTTTCAACCCCCACAACCCTCAGTGGAGTTTCCCCCTTCTTCAGCAAGAAAGGGAAACCCAGTCATAACAGTAAATCTCACAAAGTAAGAGGGTTGCCAACAGAAAAGGGGGGGGGGGAAGGGAGAAATAAAAAGGGGGGAATTTACCCACCTTCTGGCTCTATGAGGCTTCTCCCACCTCAGCCAGGACCCCCATTACCAGTGCCATTCCTACCGTGTTTCAGAAGAGGCACTGACCGACCACTGGCCTCAACATGCTTTCCCAAGTCTCCTACTCCTTCAGATGAAAGCACGCAGTGTTTCAGTTGGTTCCTGAGAACTGCGCTGCCAAATCTGTGCTGCTCAGGCCTTTCCACCGGCTCCGCTACAGTTCCCTCGCCTCTCCGACATCCGGAAGAGGGAAGGAGCCCCTGTATGTGGCCAATTCCGCTTGGGCATGTGGGAGCCGGGTCCGCGGCTGCTGCGATGTCCAAGAGCCTCCCCAGACCGTCAGCAGCCGCCCATACAAACCGTGGTTTTTTCTTGGCGCTCTTCTGTGCACCGCGCGGTTCGGGGAGGGGTAGAAAGGTAATTACCTTCCCCCACCGCCCAAAAAACTCCAAACACTGTCTTCTGTCTTCGCTGTGGAATCTTCGTGGTCACGAGAGCACAGCCGAACGTCCTGCTCCGAAGGCAGGGCCGGTAGAACTGGGAAGCCAGAGGACAAGCCCCTCCCCTCTGGGATCAAAGTTTGGCCGGCCCTGCAAGTGGAGAGGGAGGGGCTAAGTCCCATGAGTAAGGAGTCATGGAAGGACCGCCCCACTCTCTGGACCACCGGAGAAGTAGGGGTGTTACTAGTACCTGAAAAGATCTGAGGCTTAGGTCGTACCAATTCACCAAAGGAAACTGCAAATGTAGCAGAAACAAACTAAAAACCTGTATGATGTAGTAGTGTAAACAATGACAACTTTTATACTTATTCATTTTTATCTCACCCTTCCCCCCAGGAGCTCAGAGTGGCATATATACCTCCCCTTTACACTAGTACCCTTCATCATAATAATTTTATATGACACAGTTTGATTGGTAATGATTCACTCGGATGTTGTTTTAAAACAAACATTTATTTGTGAACATTATGAAGCTTTATACAATTTGCTGCTACACAAAATTATACATTGGTCTGATTACTTAAAATGTAGGAGGGGACAAAGATGTTAGGAGAAAGACATAGCATTTGTGGCATCAGTAAGAGACTGATAAAAATATTAATCTATTCAAATTTTTCAGAGCATGATTAATCCCAGATTCAGTACCAGCAACATATTTTAATATAAGTTGCTTGCCTTGTTTCAGTCTGCAAACAGTACATAGGAAAAAGGTAGTATACATTTATTCTTTCCAATATCTTAAAAAGCCAAACAATATTATACAGATATCACTGCAAACTTTTGTCTAATGACTGTCTTTATGACGATATTCTTAAAAGTCTTGCTGATAATACTTTTGTTTCATTTGCTACAAGGTTAGCACATTTAGAAGCATACAAATGGGATCACTGTTCAACTTCAGGAAGGTGGCTGAAGAATTGTGAAAGAATAAGGCCACGATCCAAAGAAGTGCACACAAAGACACGCACTTTAATGTTTTAAAACCCCACTACACATGTAGTGTAGATCCAGGCCTCAACATGGTACCATGGATTTCTTTTGCCTTTTGCTGCCGTGACAGAGACCCACTACAACTGGATTTTTAAAAGTTGGTCCACAGAAAAATCCCAAAGCCACGTAGTACTTTTTACAGTAGGGGTGTGTGTGTGTGTGTGTGTGTGTGTGTGTGTGTACACACAAAAAAAAACCCCATAATTCAAAACAACACAATTCAAAACAATGTGCAACGTAGTAAGAAGCATTATGTGGCTTTGGGTTTTAGATTTTACAGTTGGACTGTATTCTCTGCTTGGGAGAAGAAACAGAATTTTGGGACCCTCAAGACCTAATTAATCATGCCATGCAGAAATGTGCAACAAAACGGATAGGCTTTTACAAAGAGAGAGAGAGAGAGAGAGAGAGAGAGAGAGAGCTGCTTCAGAAGGGGTGAGTCAGACCAAAGAATGGGGGATGCTTTAGATTTTTGCTGCTGCTGCTTCCCCACTTCAAACCATCACCACCCTAGAAACATTTCTTCCAAATGAGAGTTTACTCTTACAAATAATGCATCTAGAATCCTGGTGGGGTGGGCGGAGTTATCTGAATGTAGATTTATCAGGTGGCAGAAGAGTTAAAAAACTTCTCCCAGTGTAGCTCTGACAACCCCTGTGGGAAATGATTTTTCTGTTAAAATGGAAAACAAACCACCAGGGTTCATTATATACATTTGCATGTAACATTAGAATAGACCACCACTATCTGTGCATGGGGGCAGTTTATTAACAATTTGAACACACCGCTGACTTTTTACCCAAGTCAAGAGGACTTTCCACTAATAAAAGTAAACACTGATTTTCTTACCTTTCTTCTTCCATGATCTCGTAATACTTTTATTCCTCTTATGTCTAACATCACCACTGATTAACACCAGTTCTTTTCTCTCATTAACAGCTTTCTTTGTCAGCACAACTGGAGAAACTAGCTCAGTTCCTCACATGACTGAGGTTGACAGCAGCCTATCTGAAGGAAGACAGAAGATCCAGCCTTCTGAAACTCAGTAAAATGGATGCTATATTTCCCTTTGTTGTTGATGGGGGGGGGGAGTTTGATTCACCACAACCTTGAAGGAAGGAGAAAGATTTAGCTCACAACAATAAAAAAAGACTAGGGCCAAAATTTTGGTTTTCACACATATTGTAGGCAACCAGGATGTGGGGAAGCAGATAAACAGCTAGGATCTGACTTCCCTTGAAGATATAGCTGCTGAACTTCAGCTGGGAGTGCATGATCCAGATCATGTGAAATGTTAACTGCTATTCCCCATGAAAGAAACAGTAAACAAAAGCAAGGGGTGCTTTCTTTATTAATAGACAACTAAGGGATCACCAGTCAAATGTTAAAAAACTACTACACTTCAGCAGCCAAGTCAGAAAAATCAGAGGATATCAAGGTCATTACTGAGAAATCCCATTTGAGATATGCCTACAGTTACTGAACTCACACTATTCCCAAAAATACCCATAGCCATGTTAACCCTCAGTTAGCCTGAAAAGCCCTACTTCTACATGCATCTCTTCAGGCTGTAAGAAGAAACCGAAGACATAACCAAATTATACAGCCTGCCCATCACATAACAGGAAGGGTGAAAGGTGGGTTTTTCAAACTGTCAAATATAAACTTGCTGTACTAATTGGGACTAGTATTAGTTGATTGTTAATATAGAACCAGAGGTGAATGCTAACTCCTCTTCTACAACAGTGGCTAACTGCATTCCTAGGAAACTTGGGAGTTCCATGGAAACTTAATAGGGGTTCTTTAATAAGAAAAACTGACAACAATGAATAAGCTTCCCTGAAAGACAGCTAGCCTGCCATCAGCAATCTGTTTTACTATGTGTGGGCAAGGTTACATGGAATTAGGCCCAAGTAGACCTTCCCTGGTGCATGTGTGTCCTGAAACATGCCCTAGAATCCTGCAGAATGCACAGAAGTTCAATGGCAGACAGATAGAAAAACTGAAATCTACTGCTCTAGAACCAAATTGTGTGATGATTTATTCACATTAAAAAGTTACCATTTTTTTCAAACAGTTAAAAAATGAAGCTGCAGAACCTTTTAACAATTTTCCCTGGTATGTTTTGTACTATTTTCATAATGCTTAGTACTTTTATGCACAAAGATTTTATTTCTGGAGTTATGTTTTCATGTATAAATTTCTACTGCTTGAGAGCACCACTAAAGCCATTATTCACTTGTGCAAAGACAACTGCAGACCCTTGATTACATTTTAAAGACAAAATAAATCACTAACAATACTACTATCTTATGTGATATAGACATAAATAAGAACCACTCATAATTGTAAACATAGTAAGCTCAAATGGCAGCTGACACAATACCACTACCAAAAATATTAATGGATATTAAATATATATCAACTTTCCAAGTCCTGCCCAATGGATTTATAAGCATAAACAGTAATGATCCTCAAACACATCTATCAACCCCTTTCTCTGCACAGATTTTTTTCTTTTGCTTCAAAAGTGCAATTAGGATGGCTGTGCAAACATTAGTACATTTTCCATCTGATCATCCATTTATTTAGAATTTATTGCTGCCACAAGCACCACAGTATATTTAAACCAGCACAATATAGATCTAATATGGTTAATTCATTTTAACAAAAAAATCATTTTTACCCTGGTCAAACCATCTCAAAAGTATAATTAAATCACTGTAATTTAAATTACACAATTTGGGGAGGGGGAGGGACAAAATTTAATCATGAAAATATTCCCCTCCTTCCTGTCTCAACACATTAAATCACTAAATAAATAAGCAATTCATTTAAAAACCGTTACAACTAAAGAACCATGGCAGATAAAAAAAGGATGCAATAGTTGCTCTCAGACAAGCACAGCAATATTTTGAAATCGGATAACCATTTGGGCATTGCGAATATTGAAAAGGCCTATATTACTTGCAAACATAGTGCCTGTGTAATCTCAGTCCTGAACATAATGGTCACAGCCCACAAACCTCATGTACAAGTGCTTCCCATCCTCTTTGAGAAAGGAGCCATACTACACTTACACAGGCACCAAACATGCTGAATGGCTCAGTTTTCAGATACCTCATATGTATGAGGGAAGAGGGTAACACAAGAAACCAGTTGACAACTATTGTCTTTAATGTTGGAGTACATCATAAGGCTTGTTGCTTAATTTAAGTAACTTTGTATGTCTCTTGTTTCCAATTTAAATTCTAGTAACCAGAGTTGCAAAACATACTCAAATAAAATGACATGCTTAAAGCTTTGTTTGTTTGTTTGTTTGTTTTTTAAAAAAACCTGCTGGCCATTCAAAAGGATCTTCATAACTAAAAAAAAACATACCATTTTTCTACATTTGGTCCAAAATGAAAAATAAAACAAAAAAATTAATGGGCCCTTTTCCTTATATTTACAATATCTGTGTTTGTGGAATTCTAAAAACAACATGGCTTTTAGCAACAAGAAAAGAACAAGAGTACTGCTGCCTATGAAAGGATAACCAGATGCTTCTTGAAAATAGTATTTGAGTATTAGCCTTGTCCTGGAATTTGGGTTCTTTTGCTCAGTTCAGTTTGAATCTACATACCTTCAATAACAGGCCACTTGCAAGTCAAAGTTTAAATCATGTTTTCAAATAATTAAAATTAACAGAAGTTATTTTAAAAGGTATATTTTACAGTAATTACAAAATTGAGTAAAGTAGCAGCTCTTAAAGCAAGATTCAAGCATGTTGAAAAAGTTTCAAGTAGAGAACTAGCCTTCTTTATCAAAGATGCTCACAACTTTACCAAAAACCTGCAAAAAAAAGAGAAAGACATTATGGAAAGCATTTGCACATTACACCAATAAGTAAATACAATGTAAACTATAGACTATGTTCAGATACGTAAAATTTTAAATTCAGAGATGTAATTGCTACTCACATTAGGCCTATTCAGAGTAAAAGTCTTCTAACATGTGGAGCAACAGAACCATTCTGGAAGATACCCCATTCCATTTAACTGGAAGTATAAGTTCTAGTTAGATGTTGTTTACTTTGACTTCCAGAAAGCTTTTGATAAAGTTCCTCATCAAAGGCTCATAAGTAAGCTCAAAAATCAAGGGATAAAAGGGCAAGTTCTTTTGTGGATCAAAAATGGGCTAATTAATAGGAAACAGAGAGTGAGTATAAATAGGCAATATTCTCAGTGGAGGGTGGTAAGTACTGGGGTACCGCAGGAATCAGTACTCGGTCCGATGCTTTTTAACTTGTTTATTAATGATTTGGAGTTGGGAGTAAGCAGTGAAGTGGCTAAATTTGCGGATGATACAAAGTTGTTCAGGGTGGTGAAAACCAGGGAGGATTGTGAGGCACTCCTAAGGGATCTGTTGAGGATGGGTGAGTGGGCGTCAACGTGGCAAATGAGGTTCAATGTGGCCAAGTGCAAAGTGATGCACATTGGAGCCAAAAATCCTAACTATAAATACACATTGATGGGGTCCGAACTGGCAGAGACTGACCAAGAGAGAGATCTTGGAGTCGTAGTAGATAACTCACTGAAAATGTCGAGACAGTGTGTGACTGCAATAAAAAGGCCAATGTTATGCTGGGGATTATTAGGAAGGGAACTGAAAACAGATCAACCAATATCATAATGCCCCTATATAAAGCAATGGTGCAACCTCCTTTGGAATACTGTGTACAGTTCTGGTCACCACACATTAAAAAGGATATTATAGCTTTGGAAAAAGTGCAGAAAAGAGCAACTAGAATTATAAAAGGATTGGAACACTTTCCCTATGAAGAAAGGTTAAAACGCTTAGTGCTCTTTAGCTTGGAGAAACAATGGCTGAGGGGGTGACATGATCGAGGTTTATAAGATTATGCATGGGATAGAGCAGGTAGAGAAAGAAGTACTTTTCTCCCTTTCTCACAATACAAGAACTCGTGGGCACTCCATGAGATTGCTGAGCGGTCGGGTTAGAACAGATAAAAGGAAGTACTTCTTCACCCAAAGAGTGATTAACACATGGAATTCACTGCCACAGGAGGTGGTGGCAGCTACAAGCATGGACGGCTTCAAGAGGGAATTGGATAAACACATGGAGCAGAGGTCCATCAGTGGCTATTAGCCACAAGGTATAGATAGGAACTCTCGGTCTGGGGCAAGTAGTGCTCTGTATTTTTGGTGCTTTGGGGGGGGGGGTCAATAGCGTGAGGGCTCCTAGTGTCCTGGCCCCACTGCTGGGCCTCCTGATATCACATCGTATTTTTGGCCACTGCGTGACAGAATGTTGGACTGGATGGGCCACTGGCCTGATCCAACATTGGCTTCTCTTATGTTCTTATGTTATTTGTGGATAGTACTCACTTACTAGTTCTCATGCTGTCAGCAAGACCCCCAATGTGTAAAGCAATTTTGCCCTTTCACAAATATTTATGTTCCATGTTTATCATTAAGATGAATATATATCCATATCTATAGTAAAGGTAAAGGTTTCCCTTGCTTGAAAGCCGGTCGAATCCAACTCTAGGGGGCAGTGCTTATCTCAGTTTCCAAGCTGAAGAGCCAGCGCAGATATATATGGATATATATGATATATGCACTACATCTCTGCTAAGGAACCTGCTGAGAATTCTCTTTTTATATAACTATATTCATACTATATATTGTCTCTTCAGTATTAACTTTGCTGGTCAAAGTGATATGGAAATATGTCTGCCACCTGCAATATAAAGTGAGAATTGGAATCCAAGGACCCAAGAGAGTTCTCAAGTCTTACAATCAGATTCATAGCCAAATTCCTACCTTGAGTTGAAATTACTGCTTGGGGTATAAGCAGAAGCTTTTGTCACGTCCGCTGCCATCATATTCTTTGTTAGGCAGTGCTATGAGGGTTCCCACTCCAGCCCTCTTTGTATACACCCCAGCCCGAAAAGGCCTCTGAAAATTTGTCCCCATGTTTTACATCAGCACTCACCACTGCTTTAGTGGAGAAGGCAAGATCGGCCCCCAGCCACCCAGCCGTGTAACTGCATTGTGTCTCAAGCATAACCCTGTACTCTTATGCAGCAGACATTATGACTTAGTAGGTCAAGCTGCTTTGAAAAGAAGCTCTGCAAACAGAGTGTCAAGCTCTCTATTCTGTCTTAATGCTGAACATAACATTAACCAGATATCCGCACCACCATTTCCAGATATATGTATAACGACTACCCATGTGTCTGTCTCCTCCCTGTCTACAGGTAATACAAGTCGGGGGGGGGGGGGGGGGAGAGAGATGGAAGCAAAAGAAAGCAACCAGCCTAGCAAATGAGGACCTGCCCAGAATGTGTGTGACTACTGGTTGTCTTGTCTTACTTGTTTGACTATATTATATTGTTTGAATTGGAAATTTCTGCAAGCCCCTTTGGGGAAAAAGCAAGATAGAAATGCCTAAATAAAATGTCAAAACTGAAAAGGAGCAGCTTAATAAAGTGTTGGCCCATTGTCCTATATAGGCTGCAACCCCAACTCCCCTGGCAAAATTGGATATGTGTTTTTTAAGAAAATTCGGAACTAAACCTTCTGCCTTTGGAACTTACTTCATCAACAGATTTGGAGGCATCCACTTTCCTGACTTTGCCCGTTTTCTCATATAAGTCTATTATGGGCTTTGTAGACTCTAGATATGTATGAATTCTAAGGGAATAAAAAAACCAGAAAGTCACATAATTGAAAAGTATCAGAAAACACAATGAAGACATTTTGTTTGTACACGGTACCTCTTCTCCAAACTCTCTCTGTTGTCATCACTTCTGCCACTACTCTTCCCTCTTTCAAGGCAGCGGTTAATACAGATCTTCAAACAAAAGACAAAAAGTTTACCAAAGCATGAACACAAAAGTAGAAAAAAATATATCTTTTTTTGTCTTTTTACTCTGCAGAGGAAAAAATGCATTTTAATCATGTTACATACAAATGTTATACTACCTTAGTGAATTGGCTACTCAAGTACACAGCACATGAACTCTGGCAACCAGTTAACCATTTGTCATGGAAGACATTTTTGAAAAGATTTCACTGAACTAAAAAGCTGTTTAAACTCTTAAATTGTAAAATCAGAACAATATGAAAAACAGAGTTGGACCAGGAAATATTTCTAAGATGGCTACTGTGGTGGTGGTGTGGTGGAATGTCCTTGCATTCCAGTAACTCAATCAAAAATATTTCTTACTTCATGGCATACTAAATGATCACTGTATGAGCGTTTAATCTATTTCCTACATTAAGACGAAACCGCATATTAAAAAGATAGAATATTAACAAGTATTATCATATTTCTGATCAATTCCTAAAACACCATATTTATTTTAATGAAAAGGATGAACGACTTTAGGGTGACAGAACTGGGGAGAGGAGAAAAAAGTTACACAAAAGTTGCTTGCCTTTTTATGCTATGAGCATTCATTTTGCCTGAACTGCTTTGTAGCACTCAAGTTTGCAGTGACTTCCTTAAAGAACTAGCTCACTCAGTAATAGACATCAAGATTCTATACTTCTACTTCTATTCTGGCTATCAACAAATTTCTCTCCTTACAGAACAACTCTTCGTTAATTTAGTGTCAGAACATATTTTTCGGTTCCAGGGCTTAATTGGACATGATGCAGTGGAGCGGCTAAAGGTCTCACTTTTTTTAAACATAGCACCAGTGTGGAGGGAGGGGACACATGACCATTGAGTAGGGAGGTTTTTAACTGCTTCCTTCCCCCCCCATGCTCTTCCTTCTTCAATTTAAACGGATTCCCCCAGGGGCTGCTATTAACGCACTGGGAAAAGGCAGGTATAACATGGGAGGGGAAAGGGATAAGCAGTTCTTTCTCTTATGGCCACAGTTCCCTTCTCCATGGCTTTACCTGGTATTTTTGGCCACTGTGTGACATAGTGTTGGACTGGATGGGCCACTGGCCTGATACAACATTGACGTCTCTTATTATTCTTATGTACCTTGTTTAAAACAGAACATTGTGATCACATGTAGTTTGCCCTGCAAAGAGGTATGAATTACATTTTTTCCTACAATCTTACCTAGACAGAGTATCCAATTAACCTGATTATTACATAATCACAGCACACAGTGAGACTGAAATCAACGTGCATTCACATAGTACATGGGAAAGTTGAAAGTACACTGACACTTAACTTACCTCATTATTGCAGTCAAAAAAAAGAACAAAAGATACTTCTGCTTTTCCATCCATTGTTTTGTTCCAGCCCTGAAGGTTGTCTTCATTCCTGGGAAATCCATCAATTAAGAATTTATTCTTCTGTGCATTTCCTGCCATGGTTTCCTCCATAGCCTGATGGGTTACAAAGTTCAGATAAAAACATTATTGCACACTGACAATATGGGGAATCACTTCAACAATCCCTAAAATGTTGACAAGAATTAAAATCTTTTAACTAAATCTGTCACATTTGTATACAACACATACGTTTCCCCCCACTTTCTTAAAGATTGTTTGATGAAATCTTAGCAGCGGTATACTTAATGCCCATGGTGGGGGGTCCAAATTAAACAGAATAATCTTTTAGGTAAAGGTAAAAGTTTCCCTTGCTTGAAAGCCACTTGAATCCGACTCTAGGGGGTGGTGCTCATCTCCGTTTCCAAGCTGAAGAGCCAGCGCTGACCGAGGGAGGAGATTGCATTTATACCCCATCCTTCACTTGGTGTCTCAGAGCAGCTTACAAACTCCTTTCCCTTCCCCTCCCCACAACAGACACCCTGTGAGGTAGGTAGGGCTGAGAGAACTCTGACAGAAACTGCTTTTTTCCAAGAACAGCTCTGACAGAACTATGGCTTGCCCAAGGTCATCCAGCAGCTGTGAGTGGAGGAGTGGGAAATCAAACCCAGTTCTCCCAGATTAGTCTGCGCACTTAACCACTATGCCAAACTGGTGTACTTAATAGAGTTTACTCGGGTTAAATATTTTGCAGAACTAAATGCATTATGTTCCAATATGCAAAGGCCCTTACAGTCTGGTGCCCTGGACTGTGACCATTCTAAAGAGGAAAAATATTACCTTATGATCATCATCAAATTCTATGATAGTGATTCATCTTGTCTGGAATGATGTTATTAGTTACTAACAAAAGTAATGCAAAATTTCATCAAGCTTGTTTCAGTTTATCATGGAAAACTGGCAACTCAACATCTTAATTTTAACCTTACCCTTTTTAGCAAACTGATTGTTATTTCAACAGGAACAATTTTCCCCTCTTTAATATAACTTTCAATGAGCTCTCCATACTGAGAGCCTGGTCTCTTCCTCTCATCACGAAGGAGGTCACCTGCAGAAAGGTGGGTGTAACCATATTTCTGAGGGGGGAAAAACAATAACACAGCTATTTAATTGTGGATGCAAGACTGGAAAGACAAAGAACAGGGTTTCTTCAGTTGTCACTTCAGTATTATGAAGTTTTCTCTACCAGGAAATGAATCTATTCCATCAGGCCATTGAAAAGTTTTTGTTATTTTTTATTTTAAAAATCTACATACCACTTTTCTAACACTCAAAGCAGTCTCCAGATATACGGATAAAACAATAATAATTAAAACGTTAAATCAGTGGGACTTAATGGATAGCCAATTCACAATTATTATACAAAAGAGCCACATTTATGTTCATCTATGGCATGAGGCTTGTACTTCAAGAAGGATTGCAGTTAGAGATGTGAAGGCCCTGGAAAAAAAACACGGAAAAATTCGGGGGAGGGGGGGGATGGACAGTTTTTTCCCTGAAGTCTCTTTTGTTTTTTTCCGAAAAATTGGAAAAAAGAAAAGAAAAAAATGATTATGGAATGTTTTATTTTAACATGATGAATAAAATATTTTAATACAAGGAATTCAAATATTTTCCAAATCATTTCTAAAAAATATTTATGGTATCAGATTAATCTAATTTCTGTGCACTGAGGACAAGCAAGTCCTAGGTTACAAACTGAACTCTGCAATGCAAGAACAAGATGCATTTCTTCCTTTAGGAGGTGCTATTGTCACAAGAAAAGAAAAAGGTTTCAGTTTTGTTTTTGCATGTGGGTGGGTATACTGGCACTCAGGCTTCACTAGGCCTCAAAGCACTGGAAGAAAATACAGAGCAACAAAAAGGACCTGAAAGTATATACTTACTTGGAAAAGGTAAGAGTTTTCATTTATCTGATTCCAGAAAACTGAATCATTTAGCTACATTAGTTTAATCTTTATAACCTTTGTGTAAATAATAATTTAATTACTACTAATCTGGTTCTTTACTTCCCTCCACCCACCCACAATAATTGTTTGGATACACTATATTTTTAATATGCTAGTTGTGATAATTTCATGCCAAGTAAAATTGTCCATAGTCATATTTTATGTTCCTAAAGTAACAGAATGACTTTCAATCTGGAAAAGAAAAAAGAAGTACTAATGTAGCATTTTTTTCAATTTTCAAAAATTTGCGTTTCTCCCCAGAAAAAACTGGGTTTTTTTCCAAGCTTCAAAATTTCTGGAAATTTTACATCTCTAATTGCAGCTCACCTGTTCCTCTGGCAATGGCAGTATTAAAGTAGAAACCACTTACAAACCACGAGCCTCACTGGGGACAAGGTTCTTGCCCATTTTCCTGAAAAATGGAGAACTTGAATTATGGAGCAGTGCTCAGATGAGCCACAGATGGCTCCCAAGCAACCAGGGTGGATTAAAAACCAATGATTTTTTTTTTAATCAAAAATCGGATTTTTAAGCACTACTGAAATTGTCTTCCTTTAACAGGTGCAAATGCCCCCCCAAGGACATAGAGAGTACTCCATCTTTCTGTGTTATACCTCTGAGGGTGCCAGTCACAGCTAATGGCAAAATGTCAGGTCCTACAATGCCAAGAGCTCGGCCATACAATCCGGAAAATCTACAACAGCTATATAATCCAGAGACTCAGAAACTCCACTATTTAAAGTATGTACTACCTGCTTTTTCAAACATTCAAAGTTCAAAAGACACACTTTTAAAAATACCATGGTAAAAAACAATAATGTTCACTTTGTCTCTTTGTTCCCTATTTTCTTTTTGCTAGAATCCCAGGGGTGAAGTAGTTTTTAATTAATTATACGTTAAAAATATTTACAAACATTCACAGACACACTTTTAAAAACACCATGGTAAAACAAGACAATGAACAACATTTATTTAAAAAGCTCAGCTCAAAAACTACTGAAGCAACCAAATACCTTACTTATAAAAATAGCACTGAGAATAAACCATGGTATGGAATCCTGACTTGCAAGATGGGCAAAAGAAAAAAAACACACACACACCAAAAAATCCCCATAATTTCCCCGTTTGAACATAATAACAAACCATGGTTTTCTCTGAACCAGGGAATATCCAACCATCTGATTACATGTGAGGAGAGCAGAGATGCACCGATCCAAGGCTCCTTAAGGAACAAAGAGCATGCCATGGTTTGGTGTACTATGTGGATTGTGCCACAGGGAGGTACCATTCCTCACTGACAGGGATCCTACAAGGTACAATGGGTGAGAAATATAATGTATACTGAATCTCTTCCTCTCCCTACAGTATAGAAGTTCTGTAACCACAAAACACACACTTTCATGGAAGTCAATGTGCCAATATTAGTAAACTTAACACCAACATGAGAGTTTTACTGATGAAAGCCCAGCCTCGCCATGGCTTCAAACATGCTCCCCCCTCCTACACCTGACAGGCAGTCTGTCAGGTGCAGCAGTGGTTGCGGGGTGCTTAAAGCCATGAGGGAGCCTGCCCCAGCAGTAATGCCTTCGTGATCCTGCCAGCCCCGCCTCCACAGTGGCTTCTAATACTCCCCCCTCCCCCTACTACACTGGACAGGCAGCTGCCTGTCATGTGTAGGAGAGGAGGTGGGATGCTTACAGCCACCGGGGAGGTTTGCTCAGCAAGACTGCCTTAGCTCTATTGCTCCATGATGCATTTAAACATGATCTCCCCAACACCAGACAGGTGGGTGTCTGTCAGGTGTAGGAGCAAGACCAGGGTACTTTAATCCAGCATAGACACTGCCCCAGTAGGATCACCTTAGCGATGCTGCTGGCCCAGCCTCTCTGATGGCTTCCAACACACTCCCCCCACCTCCTACACCTAACAGGCAGTTGTCTGTCAGGTGCAGCAGTGGATGCAGGGTGCTTAAAGCCATGAGGGAGTCCACCCCAGCAGTCTACAGAGAGGTCCTTCAGTAGAGGGGGAAAAGTACGCATGTCTCACTTCCATTTTTTACACTACAATCTTCATTAGAATTCCTACAACAAATGTTACATTTCAAACTTTACATCATCAGTATTATAACTGGATTTACGGAAGTGAAATACCGTAGCGAAGCATGGGTATCAGGCTAGTATTTTCATAAATTTTTAAGAGCCAGTAACATAAAATGAATTTTACAAGTTGTATTTCAGTAGAAAAATCTATTTATGTGGGACTGGAGCAGTTAGAAATGACTAAACTGACTTCCCAAAGTCCGATGTCAGTATGACTCATACTGCTTATGGATTTAAGCAGTGCCAAATGCTTGTGCCTCACAGCAACCCTGCAAAGGAAACCCTGTTTACCTAAGTAAACATGAATGCCCTAGATCACGTAACACTTACCAGTAGAGTTTCATAATGTCCTGACTGGATGGCCCAGGCTAGTCCAATCTTGTCAGACCTTGGAAACTAAGCAGGGTTGGCCCTGGACAGTATTTGGATGGGAAACCACCAAAGAAGTCTAGCATCTCAACTCTGAATGTCTCTTGTCTATGGGGTCACCATAAGTTGGCTGCAACTTGTTAGCACTTTCCACCACCACCACCACCAAAGTTTCATAACACGAATACTCAACTAAAGCCCTCTCAATGTACATTTGCAGCTTTTGGTTCCTAGGAAGACCATTAGAGCATCTTTATTCAAAAGCCTAGACACACTGGGGGTACATTTACACTGCATATTGAAATCAGGCTCAACTGACATCAACAGTTTTGCCCCCACTCTGAAAACTGTAGTTCCATTCCTTTTCTAGCCATTTCACAATAACATAATTGGTGAGGTTTCCTGGTTGGAAGCCTGGACAGTTGCCTAAGTTTGTAACTGCAATACAGTAAAAATTACCATGTCATAGAATCATAGAATGTTAGAGTTGGAAGGGACCTTGCAGGTCATCTAGTCCAACCCCCTGCACTCTGCGGGAGCACAGCCGAAAGATAGCCCTACAACATACCCGAAAGATTGTCGTCCAGCCTCCACTTGAAAACGTCCAGCGAAGGAGCATCCACCACCTACCAAAGCAGTCTGTTCCACTGCTCAACCACTCTTACAGTTAGGAAGTTTCTCCTGATATTTAACCGGTATCAAATCCCTTGTAATTTCCACCCATTAGATATAGTCTTGCAATCCAGAGCAAGAGAGAATAGATTTGCTTCATCTTCTACATGACAGCCCTTCAAAGACTGCAATCATGTCCCCTCTAAGCCTTCTCTTTCCCAGGCTAAACATACCCAACTCTTTCAGCTTTTCCTCATAAGACTTGGATTCCAACCCCCTCACCATCCTGGTTGCCCTCTTCTGGACACACTCGAGTTTCTCAACATCCTTTCTAAAATGTGGTGCCCAAAACTGGACACAGTACTCCAGGTGAGGCCTGACCATAGCAGAATAGAGTGGAACTACCACCTCCCGTGAGCTGGACACAATGCTTCTGTTAATGCATCCTAAGATAGCATTAGCTTTCTTCGCAGTCATATTGCACTGCAGGCTCATGTTTAGCTTGTGATCAACCAAAACACCTAGATCCCTTTCATATGAGCTGCTGTCAAGCCAAGTCCCTCCCAATCTATATCTATGCCTTTGATTTTTTATACCTAAGTGTAGGACTTTGCATTTATCTCTATTGAAATTCATTTTATTTGTCTCAGCCCACTGTTCCAGCCTATCTAGATTATTTTGAATCCTGACTCTGTCTTCTTCAGAATTAGCAATCCACCCAGCTTCGTGTCATCTGCAAATTTGATAAGCATCCCCTCTATGTCTTCCTCCAGGTCATTTATAAAAATACTGAACAACACCGAGCCCAGGACCAAGCCCTGCAGGTCTCCACTCGAGACTTCCCTCCATGTAGATGCAGAGCCATTTACAAGCACTCATTGGGTACCATGATCCAACCATGAATCCATCCAACAGTTGCACCATCCAGCCCACATTTAACCAGCTTATCCTCAAGGTAGTACAAAACTAAACAATGTTTCTGGAATTTTTTCCCTTAATACTTACTAACATAACAGCCTAATCTACTAACACTTTCCTGGATGTAAGCCCCAGACCTTAGGAGGATTGATTATACCAGCGAAGGTTAGCACTGTAGGCCACTAATGCAAACAGACACATTAGTGGATCAGAACAACAGCTCAACTACTTTTTCTAGCCTATCTATATACTAATACCGAAGTTGCCCCCTGGTGTGCGGATAGATAATTCCGCGCACCGGGGGCACCCGGGTGGGAGGGAGAGTTTTGTGCACATGTGGGGCGGTCCCCAGGTGTGCACAAAAATCTAAAAAGTTTTTAAAAATATCGGGGGGATACTTAAATCCCCCCAAAAGTGACAGAGCGTTCCCTGTGCATGCATAGGGAACGCTCTGCAGCCG
>NW_015174329.1:196571-209580 GCF_001447785.1 Gekko japonicus | reverse complement strand
GGCGGGGGGGGGGAAGAGTGGCGAGGCCGCTTTGGAGCCGGGGGGGTGGAGGAGACGGAGGAACCGGCGAGATGGGGGGAGTGGAGAGCTTACCTGCTCCTGCTGGTTCCTCCTACGCCTGCTGAGTTTGCAGCTCCCCCCCCCCTCGTGAGTATCGCGGGTCTTCTTTCTTGTACTATATCTATATCCAAAATCCACTTTGCAAAACATCCACATTCGACACAACATTGCCAGCCTAAATCATATGGCTTTCTCCAGAGTGTTGGGTGATAGTGAGATATTGAAAAATGGTATATAGCAGAGATAAGATAGTCCAGCAGAGCCAGAGTAATATAATTCAGACTCAGAATCCATGTGTGATTAAAATATAAAGTTCTTACTAAATTCTAGCATGGGAAGGGTAACTGAGATGAAAATAACAATACAGCATAATCGGCTACTTCCTTACTCTACAAAGACAAAACTAGAAGAGAGAGATTATGGCTACTCTTCTTCTTCTTCAGAACACCAAACAAAGACGGGAAGAGAAGCCATAAAATGGTAATACACCTTGACACCTTAGTCCCAATCAAATTCCTAGATCAGGGAGAAAATTCCCGGGCTTGCTACATCTAAAGAACATTGGTTACATGAGAAACATGTGACTTCCTGTGAGTAACATAAACAAACATTTAACCCCAGATATACTGAGTGTTTTCAACTTGTAATACCCAACACAGAGCAATGATGATCTTTTCTCAACATGCACTCTAATGCCTATGTAAATTAATGTCATTGATTGGAACGGTCCTATCAATTCATGAACATGAAGCAAGAGAGTCTAGATGCTGGCATGATGTGCACCGCAACATACAGAGTGCCAGAAGCCACAAGCCTACCTGAATCCACATCCAAACACCATGCCTATCCAATTCAAATAGGGTTTTGCTCTGGCCCGTAGCTAACATGGGGCCCACGGGGCCTGGCCCCCAAGTGTTTCTTCTGGGGCCCCTCCCTCCCGGGCTGCCCCCGAAGGGCTCCAACTTACCACCTGCACTGTACTTTCATTTAATTGGCTGGTGCCCCCCCCAAGCCCCCTCCCAAAGAATTCCATAGCTATGGGGCTTGTTTTATTCTTACTTGAATCCTTACAAAGGACTACCTAAACGAATATCTGGACTTCAAGCCATACATAACTTGGACCCTCACCATAACCCCCACTAACTCAACATCAAGACAATGTAAAAGGTTAAACAATGGTCTAGACTAGCAAACTACAACTCCCATCACTCTTTGAGCGCAAACTGATGAACTTTGAAATATTTTTATAGGTGCACAGCTTGCTAGAAGTTGTAGTCCCGTTGGCACGGGTGGTGGTGGGGAAGAGAGCGGAGGTGTCTTTCTTGGCTCTTACCGCCACAATGCGAGCACACTGGGTCCCTTTGCCGGCGCCGGGCCCGCCAAGAACGAACACAACCACCGGCTTCATGAGGAGCGGCTGGCAGCGAAGAGAAGGGGGAGAAGAGATGAGAAGAGGTCCGAGGCGAACAAACGCTGGTCTAAGCCGAATCGCGGTAGCCAAGGAGAGACAGCGACAGAACATGCGCCGAAGCGGAAGAACGGGGCTCGACCACAGTCCGTCGCCGAAGCCACTTCGCTTCTCCGGCTGAGGTGGCGGCTGAGGTGGCGGCTGAGGCGTCACCGGGAAGAGAAAGCGCTTCCGGGTTCTCGCCTGCCCACCCGGTCACTCTTACTGACTGGGGAAGGAACAGAGCGATGGCGGGCGAGGAGAAGAGGGGCGGGGCTAAGCCCTGCAGTCCTGTAGGACGCACCCGAGCTTGCGGAGGGGGAAATGTTGTTCAGCGGTACAGAAAGGTGGAGAAGGAGGGTAGAGGTCCTACTACGTTAACGGGCTGCGTCTACAGAATTAAGGAGGAGATCTGTTAGGTATAACTTACCATCTCCCTGCAACTAAAGTAGTGATTTACTTTTAATTCGTGCGTTCTGATGACCTGGTGAAAAGTTGTGGAGAACAAAGTCCGCAGGTTGTTCTGTTTCACTTTGGTTGGTCCTAATGCATAAGGTATTGCATTACTTTTGTTTGGGGATGTTGTTTTTGACTAACACAGCTATCTGCGGTCTCTGTTCACTGGTGATGACTATTCTTATTTAAATTCAGAAATCGTATCTAAACTAAACTCTGGCAAGGCAGATGTAATGCTGTTTAGGAAGGCAGAGGTCTTGAAAGACATTATGCTATCCACTTTCAGTGGGGTTCAGCTGACCCTTGTGACTCAGCTAAGAGCCTCTTTATACCAAACCCAGCATTATTCGTGGAGAAGCAAGTTAATGTAGTTGCAAATTCAGCCTAGCTTGAAAAATGGCCCCTTACCTAGAGAAGGCTGATCTGGTCACCTAGATCCATGCCGTGGTGACATTGGAGACTAGACTACTTTGCAGTGTAGTGGTTAAGATTAGTATCTGGGAGACTTAAATTCGAATTCCCACTACTGCCATCATTGTCATGGTAGCTTACTGGGTGTCTCTGGGCCAGTCACACTGTCTCAGCCTAACCTACCTCACAGGGTTGTTATGAGGATAAAATAGAGGCGAGGAGAATGATGTAAGCCATCTTGGTCCCCAGTGGATAGGTGGGGTATAAATGAATTAAATAAATAAACAGTGCACTGTATATTGGTTTCCCCTCAAAATCAATTCAAACACTCTAGTTGGTGCACAATGCTGCACCTTGGCTGTTATTGGGAGCTAGACGGTGGAGCATGCATATTACTCCTACAGTCACTCCACTGGCTGCCCATCAGTTACCAAACTCAATTTAAACTACTGGCTATCACATACACAGCCCTTCATGGCCTTGGACCCTTATATCTGCAAGAAAGTGTCTCCCCCTATGCTCTGCCCTGACAGCTTTGCTCATCCAGACAGGGCCTTTGCCTCTACACTTGCCTTCTTCACCTTTTGGAATGACCTGACTGAGGAGATCAGAAAGGTTCCCACTCTCCTGCTTTCCACAAAGGTAACCCTTTAGCCAATCTTGCAATTCTGCATTGGAATGTGGTGTATGGCTAGTTGGATTAGCTGACTTTTTGCAGAGTTAGGTCCATTGGACTAGGGCTTTTTATGGGGGAATGCTAGGGTTGCCAGGTCTGGGTTAGAAAATACCTGGAGACTTTGGAGGTGGATCTAGGAGAGGACGGGGTTTGGAGAGAGGAGGGGCCTCAGCACGGTACAATGCCATAAAGTCCACGCTTCAAAGCAGCCATTTTCTCCAGGGGAGCTGATCTCTCAGCTGGAGATCAGTTGAAAAAGTGGGAGATCCCCAGGCCCCACCTGGAGGCTGGCAACCCTAGGGAATGCGGTGGAACGGAGTTCTGGAATCTCTTAGTGGAAGTAAAAGTTTCAAAAAACGTTTAAAAGTTGATGATATTATTTGAAAGAATCCTGTTTGTTTCCCCTTCATTTCCTCTTGAGAGTTCCGGCACCTTTTTCAAGAAGAAAAAAGCCCTGCATAGGACACACTTATGGGACACTCTTATCTGGGACCGTCCCCTAAAATTTAGTGGAACTCTGTTTAGAGTATGTGTGGGACTGGGATGCAAACTTGAATCGACCTTTAGCAGCACGATACTAACTATGTTTATTCTAGCTTGGATATTCATGGTTACAGTCGAAACATAACCTGCCGTTACTGTGGCAACACAAATTCCACAGTTCTCGCTCCACCCCCTTGGCGTTTGCGCAACAGCTCCTTTACTACGACCGTTTAAAATAACCCATGTTTTTAAATATCCCTCCCACAACAGCTTCGCGCGCGCTTAGGGGCCCGTTGTTTCACAGGGAACGTGATTGGTTACGGAAAAACCTGGTCGCGTACGGCCGTAGTGATTGGCTAGACGTAAGGCATTGAGGGATGACGATAGGCGGAAGACAATATTGAGCTTGCGATTGGCTCGCTGACTAGCGGTCGGGTGGAGTCCTCATTGGTTGACAGTGCCGCCATTGGAGCCGCCAGTGTAGGGAGTGGTAGGAATTCAGTTGTGAGTTCGCAGTCCCTTCATGGAAACGGGCTTCTGAAGGGAAGCAGTGAGGTAAGTTTCGGGAGCCGCTGTTCCCCCTCTCCCGGGCGGGTTTTCTCTCGCGAGTGTCTGTCCATATAGCTAAACTTTGTTCCTTTGTATCACTCCCGCAGGACTCTGTCCCGGGTGTCCTGTCGTTCATTATTAGGTTCTTAATCGATATTAATGACTTCTTATTGCAGAGAAGAAGGAAGATTTCTCCCTTCCCCCGCCTAAAAAAGTGCAAAGAGATAGGCGTTTGCTAAACTATGCAAATAGATATTCCCGTTCTTCTGTCAGGGTTTATCTCCTTTGACAGCTGCATCGGGTAGATATTCAACAGGTAGTAGGTAATTCTACATCTCTACAGCTCTCTCCAATGCAAAATGTAGTAGTGGCTGATTTTGGATTTACGAAAGCCAGGTTCAGAGCTGCACTCTGCTGTAAATTAAGTTCAGATTTGTCACATTGTATAGTCAATGCTATCAGATTTCTTAGCTCACTTTCTCTGTTTTTCTCTAGTATAAGTTTTCAGATTCAAATTGTGTGTTGAATATTTTTTGGGTGTGCTTAGTAGGGAAAAAAGGCCATCTCTGTTCTGATAATAAAATTAGAATGTGGTTTGAACTCTCTATCAAAAATATGGGTATATTTCTAATACAAGTCTGTTGATTTACAAGCATAAGGAAATTGGAATTGTGGGAAGCATAAACTTGGTTCTGGAGAATGGTAACTTGTGTTCACCTGAACAAATGCAGTTATCCATATTTGTTAGTACTTGTAGAAGAAGAAGAGATTGGATTTATACCCCGCCTTTCACTACCCAAAGGTGTCTCAGAGTGGCTTACAAACTCCTTTCCCTTCCCCTCCCCACAACAGACACCCTATGAGGTAGGTTGGGGCTGAGAGAGCTCTTGACAAAAGCTGCTCTTTTTCAAGAACAGCTCTTATCAGAACCACGGCTTGCCCAAGGTCATTCAGCCAGGTGCAAGTGGAGTAGTGGGGAATCAAACCTGGTTCTTTTGTTTTTATTAAGACACCTTGGAGCTAGCCAGAGGCATCATTATGATACCCCTTTTAATCAACAAATGGTACATCAGACATGCTTAAAAGGTACTGTTGGGTCTTGATTCCCCACCACCACATTAGCTAAACTTTGTGTCACATTACTGGAATCCTTAGATACTGGAATCCTTAGAAATACCATATTTAATAGTATTTTTGTTATTGACCAAATTAACATATTAAAGATGAGAAGAAAAATTTCAACAAATAACTGTTGAAAAAGTATTATTTTTCTATTGCTTTGTAATGTTTATTTTCAGGGTTACTAGAAATGTGTGAGGAATTTTCTAGGTCTTTATTCTTCCATGGAAAACTTGCCAATTTTAAATATTCAATGTTTCATAAAATGAATAGAACTAATGAATGCTGTTGCTAGTACAAATTTAGACCAACTTGGTAGTTTTAGAGTTGTAATAATTTTTTTGTCGGTACTATTCCTAAAAGAGAGAGTATGAGAAAGTACATGCCTGTTTTGTTGGTTTTTAAGTGGTGTGGGGGGTACACATAACTATAATAAAAATAAAGAATGGTCTGCCTTTTCTGTCATAAAGGAAAATTCTGCCCTTTTGCTTGAGAAAACATTGTATGATTTAAATTGGAAACTGTTAACCTTCATCTATCACAAATAAAATGGACTAGACATGTGATTTTTTTTTCTTTCAGAGTTGTTTTGGGGGAAATGGTACCCTTCAGCTTTCCTCCATCAAAATGTGCACTCTGGAATCCAGCACCTATTGGAGAAAGCATTGGGGCCCACCTAAGTTGTCATAGGTATGAGACTGTAAAATTTAAGATAGTGCTGTTGGTTAAAGTTTTTCTTTGGCATTCTCCCCATGCACTATGTGGCCTCTGTTATCATAGAAATAAACCAGGCTCAAGAAGGACTGCTGAGGTGAATGTAGTGTGGGAAACATCCGCTGTCCATGCAGTCATTTTCTGTGTAGTGAAGTCAAGTTTATTTTCAGTGATGATTAGGCTATGAACTAAAAAGATGTACATGGAGGTAATTGAAGGAGAATTGTTTCCTTGATGCTCTTTTTCTTCTTAAGGTTTCCCTTATTTTCCCCTTTCCCTCTTCAGGAACCCTAAGTTACTTGTGACTGAAAAAATTCTGCGACTTGCCCATCGTCATGCTAAGCAAAGTAGAACAAAGCCCTTCACCTGTTTTCTAGTTGGAACACTTGCAACAGATGAAGGTCAGTGTCTTGTCAGAATGACCAACTATTTCATTTTTGATTAAGTAGGAGAGTCTCCCAGTCTTGTTTTTATAACATTATTGCCTTGTTAGTAGGACAAAAAGGTGAACATACAAAAGTGTTGTATATTGGCAGACCACTGACTGAGAGAGCCCATAGGTCACCACTTTTTCATCAGAGCTACTTTTTGTGATGAAAGATATCATAAACTGCTTCCCCCCAGCATGTTATGAAATTTTGTTCTGTCCTTGAAACACAATATGGACTAGAAATAGCACCAGAAATGAACTTATAGGTTAACAGAGAAAATCTTATAAAATAGGAGGCTTTTTTTAAAAGCCTAGAGCAGATCTTTTCCTGTTTTTTTTTAAACTGGCGCACAAGCTGCCTGTTGCAGAGTTCTGATCTTGTACAATATTGTTTTCTTTAACTGGCAGCAGCTTTTCAAGATCTTAGGAGTCTTTCTAACCCTGCCATTTGAGAGCCTTTCAGGCAGAGAAAGTAGTTGAATTTGGAATCTTATGTATGTGCTCCAGCATTGAACTATGTTTTCTCTTGATAATCGTGCATCTAGAAGGTGTCCTAGTGCATATGCTAATGGTACAGTGGAGCGTACTATAAAATTTGGTGCCTTTAGGGTACAGCATCTCAGCATAAGCACTGAGAACTAGACTTTAGCTTTGTTCTTTATGTAGTCGTGTTCTAAAGCAGGTTTTAATTGGTTGTTTGAATTAATGAAATTCAACAGAAGCTTCTTTGCTTCCTATGTCACCCTAGATGTAGGTCTGCTAGCTTCCCAGGATCACTTGCCTGCCCACCTCTGCTTGTCAGAAGCATACAATGTCTCCTATCTGCGATTATTATTTCTAGAATGATGAGCAGCCTGCAAAGATTGAACTTTCCCCCCTATTTCAATTATTGTATGTTGTATCAACTGCATCTTTATACCAACCTTCCTTTGAGGAGTTTTTTATTATTATATATAGTTTCAGGTGGGTAGCTGGGTTAGTCTGCAGTAGATGAACAAGATTTGAGTCCAGTATCACCTTAAGGACTTACAAAATTTCCAAGGTATACGCTTTTGAGAGTCAAAGCTCCCTTCATCAGATCCTGGTATATGATGAAGAGAGCTGACGTTCGAAAGCTCATATCCTGGAAATCTTGTCGGCCATTAAGGTGCTACTGGACTGGGTTCAAGTTATCATATGTGATTCTCACTGTGTTCACTTTATCTCAGAACACCCTTCTGCGGTAGGCTACACCATGAGGATAAATAGCCAAAGGTCCCCTACCAAGCTACTTGGTGGACTGGTAGTCTGAATCTGTCACTCTAACCACAGTGCTGCACTGAAGTATGTTCCTGCTTCCTAGGTGCTGAGATATAACACAGTTGTGCATCTAGGCAGTAGCTGTGTTTCTTGCTGCTTGCATTTTCTCATTTTCATCCTTAATACTGTGTTTGCCAAGCATGCAAATGTGAACAGGCCTTTTGCCCTGGGATGGATAGGATCTCTGATTCCTTCTTCATGGCTTTCTATTTATTTATTTCTTCACATTTGTAGCCCACCCTTCCCAGAAGCAGGCTCAGGGCAGGTAATGACATGTCATTTATACAAAATATATTAGTTAATGCAATAACATTACAATTTAAAACATCATAATTATTAAAATGGTGGTCATGGCTAATAGCAAGAAATGTTTTTCTGGTTGTAGGAGGTTCCTGGCCATAGCCAGTAGTTGTTAAAAGAGTGACAAACACCTCAGGGAGGCCATATATGGACGTCTGTTGCCTCAGCCAAAGGCCTGGTGGAACAGCTCCGTCTTGCAGGCCCTGCGGAATTGAAGTAGATCTTGCAGGGCCCTGATCTCAATGGGGAGCATGTTCCACCAGGCAGGGGCCAGGGCAGAAAAAGCCCTGGCCCTGGTCGAGGCAAGACGGACATCTTTCAGGGTAGGGACTACCAGGAGGTGTTGACCCATAGAGTGTAGTGCTCTTTGGGGCATATATGGGGAGAGGCAGTCCTTCAGATATGTTGGTCCCAGGCCGTATAAGGTTTTAAAGGTTATTATCAACACCTTGAAGTGGTAACCAATGCAATTGGCGGAGTACCTGCCAAATGTGAGCCCACATAGGTGTCACCGTTAGCAGGCGCACCGCTGCATTTTGCACCAGCTGTAATTTCTGGGTCAGCCTCAAGGGTAAGCCTGTGTAGAGCGAATTACAGTAGTCAAGCCTGGAAGTGACCATTGCATTGGTCACTGTAGCCAAGTCTTGGTGGGAGAGATAGGGTTTCAGCAACCTAATCTGCCGAAGATGGAGATAGGCAGATCAGGCAGCTACAGTAACATGGGCCTCCATGGAAAGAGAGGCATCCAGTGTCACTCCCCGATTCCTCACTTCCTGGGCCGGCACCAAAGGTGCCCCTTCCAGCATGTGGAGCCTGATACCCATATCCCTTCTCTTCTGACTCAGGTACAGGACCTCTGTCTTCGATGGATTTAGCTTCAACTGACTCTGCCGCAGCCATCCAGCCACAGCCTCCAAAGCCTCGGCCAAATAATCAGGGGCAGAGGATGGATGGCCTTCCAATAACAGGTAGAGCTGGGTGTCAACTGTGTATTGATGGCAACCCAGCCCATACCTCCAGACCAACTGGGCAAGGGGGCGCATATAGTTAAATAACATTGGCGAGAGGATCGCCCCCTGTGGCACTCCACATTCCAGTGGGTATCACAGGGAGGTTCTCTCGCCCAACGCCACCCTCTGTCCCCAACCATGGATAAAGGAGGAATACCATTGCAGGGCAGTCCCCTGAACTACATCAGGAAGGCAGTGGGTCAGCAGATCATAATCAACCGTGTCAAACACTGCTGTCAGATCAAGTAATAACAGCAGCCCTGCCCCGATCCAGATGTCTACGGAGGTCATCCATAAGGGCAATCAGGGCCGTCTCCGTCCCATGGCTAGGGCAGAAGCAAGACTGGAAAGGATCGAGGATGGAAGTGTCATCCAGGAAAGCCTGGAGTTGTTCAGCTACCACTCTCAGCCACCTTACCCAGTAATGGTAGAGCCAGTTTGGTGTAGTGCTTAAGTGTGCGGACTCTAATCTGGGAGAACTGGGTTTGATTCCCCATTCCTCCACTTGCACCTGCTGATGTGACCTTGGGTCAGTCACAAGCTCTGGCACAGCTGTTCCTGAAAGAGCAGTTTGTGTCAGAGCTGTCTCAGCCCCACCCACCTCACAAGGTGTCTGTTGTGGGGAGGGGAAGGGAAAGGAGTTTGTAAGCCGCTCTGAGACTCCAAGTGAAGGTCGGGGTATAAATCCAATCTCTTCTTCTTCCCTTTTTTAGATTTGACACTGGGTGGTAATTGGCCAGGACCATAGTGTTGGGGTTTTTTAAAGAGTGAATGGACTACTGCCTCCTTTAGAGCCCCTCGGAAAGTCCCAGTAGACAGGAACAAGTTGATAATTTCTCCCAGAGGGACCCGAATGTTCTCCCCACAGGCCTTCACTAGCCAGGAATGGCAAGGGTTACAGCCACATCGCACTGCAGGCTCATAACCAGAACACCTAGATCCCTTTCACGTGTGCTGCTGTCAAGCCAAGTCCCTCACATTCTATATCTATGCCTTTGGGGTTTTATACCTAAGTGTAGTTCTTTGCATTTATCTCTATTGAAATTCATTTTATTTGTCTCAGCCCACTGTTCCAGCCTATCTAGATCATTTTGAATCCTGACTCTGTCTTCTTCAGAATTAGCAACCCCACCTAACTTCGTGTCATCTGCAAATTTGATAAGAATCCCCTCTATGTCTTCCTCTAGGTCATTTATAAAAACATTTTTTAAAAGCCTTTATATAATCTAGGACGAAAATCCTAGATCTAAGAGTACAAATTGCATGCCCTGCAAAATTATATCTGCTCAGAAACAAGAGACTTTTGTTTTTGACTTGATATACATGCAGACATATGAATCAAACTGAAGGCTAAGGCAGTTTTCCTGTGCACACTTATTTAGCAGTAAACCTGTTGAATAAATTCAAGTTTCTGGTAGTGCTTTTGAGGGACTTCGTAGCATCAGGGTCCAGTGAGATGTGCATGGCAGTCAGGGGTCATTTCCTGCGGGAGTGCACAGCAGCGGAGCTCTCGCAGTAAGGATCCCAGGCGGTGGTCACATGCAGCAAGCCCCTCCCCCTGCTCCCAGCAGCCTTCAGTCAGGCCACGAGGAGCAAGAAGCAACCAGGTAAGTTGCAGAGCCCCCCCACCCTTTCAGGTACAAGCTCTCCCTCCTCTGTGAGGGCAGATCTGCGCGTTCCCCCCCCCCCAATAGCTAGCAATCCAAAACAGTCTAGTGGCACCTTTAAGATCCAAGTTTTATTCAGGTAAAAGGTCTCCCTCCTCTGTGAGGACAGATCTGCATGTCGTTGTCCCCCAATACCTAGCAATCCAAAACAGTCCATTGGAGCTTGAGCGGTGGGTGTTGCCTTCTGACACACTTCCAGTGATGTCAGGGGGTGTGGCATATGCAAACAAGTTATGCTAATAAATTATGCTGATGAGCTCCTGCACATCTTTTTCTACGAAATGACCCCTGATGGCAGTGAATACAGTACTTGACTTATTGTGTCATTTATAAAAATTTCTCCATGGAAGTCTTTCCCTGTAATTCTTTTATATTGGAAAAAAGAGTCTTTAACTCAGTGGTGCTTATTCTACAGCTCACAGAGAGCTACATTTGGAATTATCCTCAACCAAAATAATCACATCTACTTTCCATCCTGGCATAAGGCCTAAACCTCAAGGAGCCTTGCAGCTTTCCAGTTCCTCTAGCAGCAGCTGTTTTACTTGCCCTCAACAAGCCTCACTGGCAAGGGCCATGCCCACATTTCTGAAACATGAGACCATTACCACATTGAGGAACAGTGCTCAGAAGAGCCACAAATGGCTCCTGAGCCACTGAGCGAATATCACTGTTTTAACTCAATCTGATTGATCATGATTTTGAGATAAATGTAGACATAATCATTTGTTTGAATTCTTTTCTGTCTTATTTTGAATTTTTTATCAAGTGATGGTGCCTGTGTGTATTATATATATAAAATTTTAATAGCATTATTTTTATCCATGTTGATTGGGTGCTGTGCTTATACTGTTCCCCTTTCATATCAGTACAGCATAGGCAGTCAGTTCCTTGAGTTCTGAAGAACCACTGCACATGTAACTAGCTGCATATGAGATGAGGTTGAAATGGCTTCTGAGTAGCCATTTAAATAAGCAGCTCCTTTGAAATCTTTCTCTGCCCTACAACCTTAGTTTCTATTATTAAACACAAGAGACAACACATTGCTCCAGGAACTGTTTCATGGACGCAAGCACATCATCCATTGAGCTGTGCACCTCCCCCAAAGATACAGCTATCTGATCATTCTGGGCATGGCTTGAATGAATTCAGGACCTTTCAAACTTTAAGCAACAACCATACCCTAGGACTATAAGCCTGGCAAATTTGTTGAATTCTTGTTTTTACTCTGTGTTCATGAAATCAGAAGTTGATCATAAGATGCAGTCCATGTTGACTTGTTTATCCTTGTTTTGTTTTTTCTGGTACAGATTGCCAAGGTGTTTCTATAACAATAGACCGTTTTGATCCAGGTCGTGAAGTAACTGGTGGCTTGGAGAAAATACCCACTGCACCTCTTCCTGGAGATTTTTTAATTCCATGTACTGTAAACACTTGGGGATCTTCATCAAGTGACATTATAGTACACAATTCTGAAGATTTCAGCTTGGCTTTTAAGGTAAGAACTGTTGATATCAAAGATCAGATTTCTTGCATTGTTAATATTCAGCTGCCATTTACAGTAAACCCTGAAGCATTACAAGGAAGCAATGTGTAATGCTAGGATTTATACAAATATAGAAAGGAAAACTAGCTGTCTGTCCTTTTCTGTTTTTTCACTTGCAGATACTTTTTTTGAGGGTAGTAAGAACATATTTGGATTATGAAATGTCCTTTCTTTGATGTTATTTTTAGTGTAGAAGCTTGGCCTAGAAGCGGTTCCAGCTAAGCCTTGAACCAATACTAGTAAGAGAACAAAGTTTGAGGCCAGTGGCACCTTTAAGACCAACAAAGTTTGATTGTTGGTATAAGCTTTTGTGTGCATGCACACTTCATCAGAAGTGTGGGTATCTGATGAAGTGTGTATGCACATGAAAGCTTATACCCAGAATTAAACTTTGTTGGTCTTAAAGGTGACCCTGGACTCAAACTTTGTTCTGTTGCTTCAGACCAATATGGTTACCCACCTGAATTTAAATACTAGTAGTGTTATGGCTGTGACTGATCTTGATTACATTTATGTTTATTTATAGATACTTCAGCAGAATTTGAATGGCCGTGACTCTCTGGATCCTTCCAAATTGCTCACCTTAAGAGTTTATGTGTCTTCTGCAGAGAATATGGATAATCTAAATTTTGACTTTCACTGGGCAGCTGTTACGTTGGCTAATACTTTAAAATATACTCCTGTAAATTCTGTTCCAATAATTCCTACTGCACTTGCCAGAAACCTAAATAGCCATATGAGCATTGCACATGTTCAGGGTACCTGCAAATGTGGGTAAGTTAAGGGACTGGATTTGGAAAATTCAGTTGCTTCCACATAGCTTCTGCTTATCTGAGCTGTCAGGA
>NW_015174329.1:151840-196532 GCF_001447785.1 Gekko japonicus | reverse complement strand
TTTCTGTTTCTTTTAAGTTATATAATTAAATGAAAAGTTAATCTTTCCTGATTTTCTGCATAAATGACTAGTGACAGGAAGTTCTTAACTTTTAATGGAATTATTTATCATAACAGAACTGATGGCAATAAAGCCGGTGTACATACAAACGAGTTAAATCACTTTGGGTTGATCTGTAAATCACATACATTTGATTATGCATAATTTATTTGATTTTATATTGTTTTAATATCTGTTAACTATTGTAAACTTGTAAAAGCAGAACATAAATATTTTAAACATTTTCAATTAAGTACTAGAAATCATTTTTTCAGTTATACATGTATCTGAGGAAGAGTGCTATCCAAAGCCTTTAAATAGTGTTCCTGAGAGACGTCCAGTGTTAAAGTTCATGCACTTCTGTTCACAACTAAAATGTTTTCTGTAATACCTTAAATGTATTGTATATTATTTTATTCATGTTATTTGTAGTCCACTTTTCTTACTGGGACTCAAAGTAGATTACATAGAATAAATCAGTACGATCAACAGGGTGGGACATCCAAAAGGCAATGCTATGGGCAATTGACTTGTAGAGCTCTGGAAAACCAAACCAGAGGTGATTCACAGTATAAGTATTAACATGATAAATGAAAGCAAAAATTCCATAGTGTGAGCCTACTTACAGCAACAGACAGTATAACTATATGTAGTGGTATAGTCCACAATTCCCAACCTTTCACCCCAGGTCTTTCTCTGAGCCACATTGTTATAGTGCAGCCCTGTTACCTGTGCAAAAAATCCTCTTGAATAGTTGAGCTTTGCATAGGTTGCAGGAAGTTAGGAGGGTGGAAGCCTTCTTGACCTCATCAGGCAGACCATTCCACAAGGTGGGGGCCACAACAGAAAATGGACAACGTGTAGGCAGTTGTTGATTTTTTCCCATCTGCAGGGTGGCACCCATAGAAGGCTCTGTTCAGATAACGGAAGCTGTTGTGATAGAGCATAGATGGAGAGGCAGTCCTGTAGATATAAGGAACCACAGCCACTGAGGGCTTTGTATGTGATTGCCAGTACCTTAAATTGAGCCCAGTAACTGATAAGCAGCCAACGGAGTAAGAATAAGAGTAATATGTGTGCTCCATCTGTCTCCCAATTATTTACTTATTCAGTTTATACCCCGCCCTCCCTGCTAAAGCAGGCTCAGGGCAGCTAATAACCAAACTGTGGTATTCTGTACCAAGTGGGGTCTGCATATTGGCTTTGAGGGGTGACCTATCTAAAGTGCACTATGGTAGTCTAGTCTTGATGTTACTATGATGTAGATCCAGGTGGCCAATCATCCCATCCTCTGGGCTAGGATTGGTTGGAAGAAGGCATCTTTGGAGCTACATTAATTTGTTTCTCTAGCAGTAATGTTGGATCTAGTATAACCCCAAGGCTATTAACTGAGTCAGCAAAGATTAGCTGAATCCCATCAAAAGGGGGGGGAGCATAATGTCTTTCAAGACTTTTGCCTTCCCAACTAACAATATTTCTGTCTTTCCAGGGTATCATTTCAATTTACTCACTCTTACCCATTTAACCATCCTTCCAGTAACAACTCCTACAATAGCTCAAGATGGGTAGCTGTGTTAGTCTGTAGCAGCAGAAAAGAGCAAGAGTCCAGTAGCACATATTTTGTTAGTCTTTAAGGTGCTACTGGAGTCTTGCTCTCATCCTACAATGACATGTAATCCTTGCATGGTTTTGAAATTGCTTCTGTATTTTTCATGATGCTTGTAAAAGGACAAATTGGTGGCATTTTATTAATTAACGGCTTTGGAATTCTTGGTAGTATTGCCTTAAATATTTAGCTTGTTGTAACCATCCCCGAGAATTTTGGGTGACAGGATAAGATACAACCAGTGTTCCCTCTAAGCAGAGTTCATGTGAGCTAGCTCACAGTTTTTTAGCCTCCAGCTCACACATTTTTGTCTCAGCTCAGGAAGGATGGCTCGAAAGCAAACTGATTTATGCAGTAGCCAAGTCACTTGCTCACAACTGTAATGCCAGTTGCTCACAAAGTTGAATTTTTGCTCACAAGAATCCACAGCTTAGAGGGAACATTGGATACAACTGTTCTTAATGTTAGCAGTTGTATGCCTTAAGAATCAACTGTTGTTGGTCAGCATACAATATGTACATTCTTGCTTACAGATACCTTACAATGGACCAGACCAGGAAACTACTTCTAGTTCTGGAATCTGACCCCAAAGCTTACACGTTGCCATTGATTGGCATGTAAGTATTTTTCCTATATTCCTTCTTTGTTTGAGTTCAGCATCATAGGAATTAAGACGCAAATATTCATGTTTCAATAACCTAACAGTTCCATTTGAGGAAACATCTGCTATGGCATTAATTCAATCAATCATTTTCCTCTCTTTAGTTGGTTGAGTGGAATCACTCATATCTACAGTCCACAAGTCTGGGCCTACAGCCTGCGCTACTTATACAGTTCCTCAATTCAAGAAAGGTAAATATTTGTTTTTTAAAAAGTGTCTGAGTAATCAGTGGTCACTCTAGAGCTTGTATGTTATATACAATTAAATTCCTTGTGAATGAATTTTGCTCAATCAATGGTCTTGATCTAATGCTTAAGGGACATTGAGGTGTGTCAGCAGGGGCTTTGTCATTCACTTTGGTGTTAGGGACAACTCAAAATGCCATGGAGTTGTGCATATGAAACTATCCTTGCTATTGAATGGAATATGCTCAATCAGCAACCATTTTGTCTATGTATTAACTTAGTACTTAATGAGATCTCAGGTGTGTGTTTGCACCATGGCTTGTCCCTTCGTAACAGTTATAAAGAGTTATAGTACTCCTATCCTGCCTGAGTACACATGCTGCTGATGCTGTTCGCTAAAGAGTATGCTTCTACAGTTCTGGAGGAGGCACAAATGGGATCGCTTGTATGCAACCCCCAGTGCCTGAGCTGTTTGTGAAGAATGATTCTCACCAAGCAGTCAGCCCATGCATTCCACTCTGAAGGCTATTTTATTAACTTTGGAGGACTAGTGATGTATATGAAAGCTATTACCAGCAATGCCAGCAGCAACAAGCATTGTTTCAAGGAAATATTTTTGGCTTGCTGAGGTCAAGTGACTAAGAATAAATTTAATTCTGACAAAACTGGTGTGATGCTGGTCAGTAAGACTGGCATCTGCTTTGAAGGGTTTTACTTCCCACATGAGTTTCACCTTCCTTTGGCAGACTTGATGAAGTCCTGCTGGACTCAGCTCTATTTGAGAAACGTGGCCAAAAATGCCTTTTACCATGCCATGTGTAAGCTATTCCCCCTTTTGGAGGCTGCTGATCTGGCCACACTGATTCCTGGTAAAATAGCTTCAGTGGGGTTTTTTTTTTTTTTTACTTTTCTAATTTTGTTAAGAGATTGTTTCTATAAGACATTAAGCTACTTGTGCCAGATGTTGGAAAACCTGTTCCTTGTGCAGTGGGAACTGGCTGAGGCATGGGGGGCTGCTCTGGCTTTGCGCCTTTATGTCCAAGATGGGGGTGGTGGGCAAAATCTCTTCCTTGGGATCCACGATGCTGATGTAATCCGGCAAGGGCTTCTTGGGTCTGATCTTCCCATGGAGCCCAGGGCAGCATAATCTTCACTTTAATGCCCAGCACGCCCTGCCTGAGGAGGATGTGGCGCACGGCTGTGTTGACATAGTATCTGACAGGCTTTCTGCTGTGGATCACCAAGCTGTCCATAAGTTTCATGGACTTGGCTCGCTGCCCCCAGAGCTTCCCCGAGACCACCACTTCGCAGCCCTTGGCCCCACTCTCCATGGTGAAGTGGAGGACATTGTGACATGCCCTACGCACTGCCAGCTCCCCCAGAAGCTTTTAGCTCAGGGGCTCTGCTTGGGCAATGGTACACAGGCCTCCCGTGGCCACCTTCTCAGCGTACAGCTCCATGCTTCCTTTGGGAGAGCCAAAACGCTTCTGTACAACAGCGGTCAGCTCTTGGATGCAGTGCCCTTTTCCCCCCAGAACATTTTGAGTTCTGGTTTCAAGCAGTGTTCCCTCTAAGCTGAGTTAGTGTGAGCTAGCTCACAGTTTTTTAGCCTCCAGCTCACACATTTTTGTCTTAGCTCAGGAAGGATGGCTCCAGAGCAAACTAATTTATGCAGCAGCCAAATCATTCTCTCACAACTTTAATGCCAGTAGCTCACAAAGTAGAAGTTTTGCTCACAAGACTCCACAGCTTAGAGGGAGCATTGGTTGCAAGGATGATGATTTCTGTCCTGTTTGGGGTAACTCTGACCTCTACCCCAGAGTAGCCCTCTTCTGCCAGCTCCCAAGTCGGAGATCATTCATCTCAGCTTTGAAGATACCATCAGCCACAAACTTTTGCTTCTTGGAGATCTGCACCGCCATCTTGAGACACACCACCCAGGCGAAAAGGAGGGCTAGCTTCAGTGCTTGACCATTATAACATGTTATACATGATGCTGCCTTTTGAAGACTCACAAAGGAATGTGGTTGGTTCACAGTGTGGCAGCTTCTGTTATCAGGGGAAGGCTGCATAGATCATATTACATCTGTTATGCAATGTTTGCTTTGGTTTCTGAATCAGATTCAAGAAGCTGGTAGTTACCTTGAAGTCCTTCACAACCTGTGGCCCATTTCTTTGAAGGGCTCTCTCTCCTGGTATGAGCCCATGTGGTTGCTTTGCTCAACACAACAATGTTTTTCTGTTAAACTATTGGATAAACCTCCACCAAAGAAAGGACTTATAGCTAAGCTCTATAAAAATATTGTGTTAACTCAAAACAAGAAACCACATAACTACCAAAAGGCGTGGAATGCGGACCTCAAATTACAGCTATCAGACGAACAATGGGAAGAAATATGGCGAAATAAAAAACCATCTCAAAAACTCTAGGAATTCAAGAAACGAATCTAAAAATACTCACCAGATGGTACTTAACCCCCGCAAAACTGACTCATATCTTCCCTTCGACGTCACCTTACTGTTGGAAAGGGTGCGGAGAAAAAGCCGATTTTTACCATAACTGGTGGACCTGCAGGGAGATACAAAAATTTTGGAACAAAATTTTAACCCACATTAAAAGACTCACAAACATAGACTTACCTTCATCTCCTGAACTGATACTTCTCCATCTCTGGCCGCAAATCCATCCTCCTGAAAGAACAAAACAATTAGTCAATTTATTATTAACAGCAGCTAAAATGGCAATAGCAAAAAACTGGAAAAATAAAAACCCACCGACTTTATCTCAATGGATTAATAAAACCTGGGACATTTTTATGTTAGAAAACTTTTCAATTTATGACTCAACAATCAAAAACGAATGTAATTTCTATAACCCTCTTAGTATCTGGAACCCTGTAGTAGAAAAGTTATCTTTAAATGAGTTTGATTGGGAAAGCATAGCAAATGCAAAATATAAAATAATATTGTTCAATTAAATTACAATAGAAATAATAACAATAAAGAAACATATTATACATCTGACTTCCCACAAATTGACATGTTAATTAAGTATTTCGTATTTAGTAAAGTACTAGTAAGCGTGTTATAAACTTTTAACCTCGTTGTAAGTTGTATTTTGGAATTTTTGCTTGCAAATATTGTGTTTATAATGTATTGCATAAAAAATTAATACAAATATTTTTTAAAAAAACACACAACAATGTTTTTCTGTTGTTTCCATCCCGGCAAGTGTATGTTTTGCAGCTGCCCATTCATGGGCTCTTTCTTTAGTTGCTCTCATGTTATGAAATAGCCCTCTGAAGGAAGTTAGAAGATCTATATCTGTCTTGAAGTTTCAGATGGATTGAGGAGCCAAAGGCTCTTCTAAAAAGAGTTCTGTTTTACAAGATTATTGCTCTGCAAAGCTTTTGAAAGGTAGTGATCTTTGAATTTGATTTTGTTAAGTGACCACTGTGACTGTTTTTAATTGAGTTGTTTTTACAATTATGCTATTTTGTTCTAATTTTATGGTTGTTGCCCACCTTGTGGTTCCAGTTACCTGGGAGAAAGGTGGGCTTGTGAATGTTATAAATAGACTAAAATTCATTTATTTTATTTATCTTGAAACAGGACTATACTGCTTTTGAATGTGTGCTTTAATCTGAGTATTTACTTTCTTTTGTTTTCAAAAATAATTTGTTTAATGGGTTGTCTTTCCTATTTAGGGTACTTTCAGAATCAGGAAGTTTTCTTATAGTTCTTTATTCTGTGATATATAAAGATCCAGAATTTTATGAATGTCTTCCTTGTGGACTTACTGAATTAGGTTTCCAGCTACTTACAAGGAAAGAAACATTACATCTGTTCAAAGTAAGTGGCTTGATTAGTTTGTTCCCTATCTTATGTTGGATATATGATTGTAATGTAGCAGCCATGTTGATTAAAATGGCATTATTTCAGAAGAAAATATTAATATAACTGAAACACACAGATCTAAGATTGTGGCATCATTGAGACCCCAATGTAAGAGGGTGTTACTTTAAAACCTCTGACTGAATTAAAGTAGTGCATTGACCACTAAATCACAGTGTTGATTGATGATTGAATGTTCCCTTACAATGTTCAGTCTTTGCAGGGTACAGCCCAGTCTGTAAGGAAGACATTGAGGCTTGTTTGTTTGTTCCAGGTTCAAAGTGAAACCCTGTAATTCCCATCCAATAAACTGTCACTGTACTAATTAAAACTTTCATTTAAAAGTAATCTGATCACACAAAACATTAAATAAGTACAGAGAACACTGGCAATACCCTGTAGAAACTAATCCTATGTAAGCATATGTGTTGTCCCTATTCTACCTAAGTTGACTTTTAGAAGAAGGTAACACTTCAAAGCTTCTTTTAGGACTTTGTTAAAAAGGGGGAAAGCAGATTCAAGATCTGAGAGATTCAAAGATTATAGGGCTAGTTTATATGGAAGCTACTACACAGGCCAATACATGACTTTTAATGAATCTTCTGATTGTTGCAAATGCTGTTTCATTTGTTCTTGGATTTATTCTGGGCATAAAGCTGTTTCTTCATAAATTATTCCTCAAGACTGAAAACTGTAAGTTAGAACAATGAAAATAATGTTTGCAGATTTCCATAAGAACCTAAAAGCAAATTCATAAATAGCTATTTAAAGTTAAAATCCACAACTATATTGTTAAATGGTCTTGCTCTTAGTTCTATACTTCTTTGTGGATTTAGGGATTTTTCAATTGAAACTTCTTCCAAAATTAACAATTTTAATTTAATAACAAATGTTATTTCATGAGAAAGTTAGCTTGTTTGGCTTCCTAATCATTACATCTCAGCGTAAATATAGTCTAAATATAGTTTAAATTAAATATAGTTTAAATTGCCTGATTTCTTTTTACCATTCCTGGTGCACTAAACTCTTTCACTAGTTGAATGCTTACTGTTGGTGAGAAGGGTAAATCAAGAAGCTCTGAAGAGTAATTTATCCAGTTTATAGGCCAGGATTCAGGCCACTTCAGAAATGTTTCACATGCCTGGGCAGCATTTAGGCAGGACACACCTTTCTACATCATGCAGAGCTGTTGAATCTCTGTTGGGAGGCTGATTCACAATAAGAAGCATGCTGCATCTGTTGATGGACTCCTAATGCCTGGGTACTTCTGCATCATATACAGTACTGGTGCTGACAGTTTGCTGCATCTAGTTGTCTCTTAAGCTCTCATGTGCTGAGCAATTACTTGTTTGATAGCAGTCTTTGCAATAGCCTCAAAGTTTGTCTAAAGAGGAGGCATCTCCAGTTTGGTACATGAGTAGTACATACTAACATTTGAGGGTAGGAATCAAGGTTAGGTTTATGTGGTAATTATTGACCTTCAATGAATGCATTTCATTTCAGAATGTTGATCCTTCTAATAAGTATCCTATACAATTTGATTTGAGTTCTGAAAATAAAAATGCAGAAGTGGAATTCTTTAGCAAAATTTCCAAGGATGTTTCTATTAAGTGGTAAGTATTTTTCATGCAGTATACCCATTTTGTCTACCAGTATGTTGTATTTTTCAGAAAACATTATACCTTCTACAATAAGTACATGCTTTCAGCCGGAATTGCTAGTATAGCAGGAATTGCTAGTAGTTACTATACTGGATAAAAGTGTTCTTGCAGTACAAGCCTAAGTACAGCCACACCCTTCAGTAGGTGTAACTCTGCTGAGGGTGATACTACTAGTTTGTTAAGTGTAGGTGTAAAATATAATAGGAGGTAAGCAAATTGAGGCTGCGGTCACACGGAACATTAGCCATGCGAGTCAGACGGAAGACATGCGGGTTTTCCGGGCGCGATCCCACCGGCACATCTGGGAAGTGTAGCACTCCCGTGGCTCAAACGAGGCTTCCTGCCGAAACCACGCGGCAAAAAACTAGTACCTCCGAGGTACTAGTTTCCGGCAACCGCGGGGCAAGGGCGGGCGTCTGATCGCGTTTCCGGTGGCATCCGGCGCCCGCCCATGTTCCCTGGTGAAAAAGTTTTTTTTTTCTTCTAGTCTTTGTGGATGCGCAAAAGCACACAACGGAGCATGCGCAATCATGGTGGAAACAAAAAAAAACCCTTCCAGTTTGCCGCACCGCGCACTTCGTTTTTGCGCGCGGGATTGTTCTGCGATCGGCACCTCTCCTTTCCCACGGAACCTCCACAGTACCTCCACGGGAGGTCTGATCAGGTAACCGCGCCTTAGTTTGCCCCGGGGCAAACTGCCACACTTCCCCCCCGCAGTTTCCTGCCCGTGTGACCGGGACCAAAGATAACTTTTTAGATTCTTCAATACATCAAGGCAGGAACTCTCAGGTGATTTCATTAAATGCATGGAAAAATGTTTAGTCATTTCGAAAGAAACAAACCACAGAATCATGTTTATTTACCATATCAGTTGACAAAGAACATAAAGGGGACAAGTTTTCCTTCTGATATGCAGAATGAAACAACAATATGTAATATGCTGTCCCAAAGTTCAATCTTTTGGTAAGGTGCGAGATTAAAGTGCCTTGTCTAGCTGCATTGGAAAACTTATTTAGAAATAATACATCTTACCATAAAACATCAACTGAAGCCTTTGTTTTATTATTAAATTGGAAATATATTGTAGAATACAACATTTATTAAATTGAATATTTTGTATAGTTGCTGTGGTTTGTATCCTATGGGGCTTTCCCCTTAAATTGTATTTCTGGAAGTCAAATGCCCCTCATGAACAGCATAGGGGAAGGTGTGCAGGTGGGGATTTGGAAAACTGCACCTCCAATGACAGAAGTCATTGTCTGTTGAAGTAAGTATTATGGTACTATGTAAGTTTTGCATTGCTTAATGTGTCATGTTAAAACCTATGCTTTGTTTCAGCTCTGTTTTCAGATTTCTGATTGTTTTCTGATTTCTGCAATCCAAACCTTATTTCTTTGTTTATTGGATGTCCTGTCCTGTTGATTGATCCTGTTGTGTAATCTGCCTTGAGTTTCAGTGAGAAAGGTGGCTGGCTTATAAATGTAAATAAATAAAGAAGTGCATGTTTGTAGTCAAAAACAGATAATGGGATAAGAGCTAATATGTCTACCTCTGAATGTGGCAGGAAATACCAGAATAGGTATGGCAAATTGAATAAATCCACAAGTTTCCTGTTAAATGCTCTTGTGAAAGCGTATCCTGATGAATTGTAGATTTTACGTGCAATAAAAATTGTATTTTTAGCCCCTCTCAGGGTTCCTCACCAAACAAGCTGTCTGTCAGTGATCATGACTCTGGCGTGGAAGATGATGCATCTCCAAGACCATTTCCCCGTCCTCACCCAACATGTCAACAGGTGAACTTCTATGCCTCCTATTTCAATTTTTCAGAGAAAATGCATTTTGCGCTGCCATATTTTTGGCAGGTAGAAATCTTAAAACGCCCATGTTCAGCACTGATACAAGGCTAGTGTTATTTCACAGTCTTACCACTAGGTTGTACCACAGTCATATTAACCCTTTATCACCACAACCATATTTTTGTAGCTCAGCTTTTAAAAACAAGTGTTTTAGAAGGTTGCAAAGTCTGCCATGGAAACACAAGCAGAACAGTTCAGTCAGCTGAACCAGAACTCAACTATTAGTTTTAGCAGAGCATTATTAGAACACAGGAGGTAGCAGAAATAGCAGGTGAGCTTGTGCAGTCATGCCTGTTGTAAAGCTTTTTTAAAAAGCTATTGCTCAGTGAGACCATGCTGAGATTAATTCTGGTTTTCCCCATTTCTCATAAATATAAAACCAGTGACTAGTTCTAGTTGGAGTTAATAGCTATGTTGGTTGTATTTTTATTCATAAGGACCCTAGTGCAGTGTTTCCTGCTGTAGATTTTCCATCCTGTTTGCCTTATTCTGAGGCAAAGATCTGTATTGCAATCCTAAACTCTTGGCACTGAGATTGTTATGGTGGTTTGGCTGCCAGATTATGATCCGGAAGACTTGGATTCACCTCTCCATTTCACCATCCAGCTCATTGAATGACCTTGGACCAGTACTCTGTCTGACCTACATCCTGAAGTGGTTGTTAAGATATAGTGGGGAAAAGAATAATGTGTACTGTACTGAGCTTCTCGGAGAATGGGAGAGATAAAAATACATAAAAATGCTTTTATTGCAAGGTGTCCTTGTTTTCTAGGTTACAGAGATCCAGCCTTCAGTTCCTGAACTGTCTGTTGTATTTGATGGCAACTTCACGGAAGCTGTACCAACATCCAAACATGTCTCAACTGTGGATAAAACAAATCTACATGTATATCAGCCAGCTAAGAAAGTATGTCCTTTAGGTCATCCATGCCACCAAATTCAGAGCTCTGATTGCAGGAAGCAGATCTTCAGCTCATGTGCCAGAGAGTCTTCTCCAAGGCAGTTACCAGGCCAATTAAAGCAGAGAATTCCAGAGCTAAAATCTTGTAATAGAGTACATGTTCCATTACAAAAACAACCCAGCTGTAGTACAGGTGGATATCAAGCAAGAAAGAATTTTGGGTCTTCTTCATCCTCCTCTTCTCCTTCAACACCTTGTAGTGAATCATCTTCCATCACATCTGAACATCAACTTGGAACACCTTCTGAAAAACTGTATGCAAAACATGATGCTATCCAAAGGAAGGAGGACCTTTCTTTAAATGGACCTTTGGTACCTAATTCTAAGCAGTCTGCTATATCTTCCCAACCTCCTTGGCATAATTGTGCTTGGTCACCTCCAAACCTAAGGCCAGTAGAGTTTCGGATCCCAGTTCAAGGTCCACCAGGCGGCTCTTCCTGTGTCTGCAACTGTCAGTTACATGGCCATGTGCAGTATAGTCCAACAGATATATTGCAAGGGATATCTAAAGTTGGCCCCAGTCAGACATCTAACATCCAGACAAGTGTTGCCCAGGAAAGTGCACAACTGATGTTCCATCAAAATGTAGAATGTGTAAATGGGAGTTGCAATTCAACATGTGCCACAAGTAGTCCTATAAACCTTGGCCATTGTGGAATAATGGGAAGTTGTTCTCTTCTTGATGGGGATACAGCAAGGATTTCCCCTCCTGCAGACTATGCAGTGTATTCCACTTGTATGCACACTCCTTCACCCAGAATAGGATCAGATAACGGAATGATGGGATTATCTCCCGATGTTTACAGAATGCTTACTGAACAAGATCGGCAGCTCAAACTCTTGCAAGCTCAGGTTTGTTTACTATTTTGATTTCTGTCGCAAATTATTTTAGGGTTTATTGAGTGTGGTTAAATAGAATATAACCTTTTTACTAAATGTATGATACTGTTGAACTAGAACTTGGTGGTTGTATGAACTTTTGCTAATGTTCAGTCTGTGAAGACAAGTAGAAATATGTAGTGATTAAAGCTGTCTTTCCAAATACGTTTACATGGCAAATAGCTATGCTTTCGAATTGCTAAAGCTTGGCATGTTTATCGGTCAATTTAATGAGCCATTAACTTGCTTGGAATGAACATCAGTGCTGAGTGAAAGCCTGTTAAATTTTAATTAATTAGACTTACAGCAGTAATAGCAATATCTATGTGCTGTTCGATGTTCTGCAATTTCCTGTATTACATTCTTTCTTAAAGGGGGCTTAAAAAAGCTTTTTTACACATTTCAAGGAAAGAATGGTCCTGCATTCATAAGACAAATTGTTGACAGGTGATATTTATTGCACTAATTGCTTCTTCCACATTTATTATCTCTGCAGTATAATTAACACTGATCTTACATGGTTACAGATCCAGCGGCTTTTAGAAGCACAAACTCTTCAGCCCTGTTCCATTAAGACTATAGCCAATAACAGCATACAGTCTGAGAAGCAGCTAGAATTCGTTACCATGGAAACTCGGTCTTCCCCAGGTTTACACATGAAGAAAAGTGTCAGTATTGCAGTGAGCACAGGTAATGGTTTATTGTACACCTTCTGTGATTGACAGAACTTGGCAGTGGAAAAACGCCAGGCAGCAGAGCCAGGCATTTTGGTTTAGCTGTTTTTGCAGTCTGCTATACTGTTTCCAACTTGGGCTGTGGCCCAGCTGAAGGCTCTGCTATTAGTCTTAGCTCCTATGCCTGGTCTATAGTCACTGGTAACATCCTCAAAACCCTTGATAGTTCTCTGTCTCAAGATTTTTTTAAAAAATTAATTCTGTGGAAGAGGACAGAATATTAATTTTTTGAATGCTGCAAGTCAGTAGAGAAATTAATGTGTTGAGTTGCTTTGTTCATTGGAAAGCAAAAAACAGATTTTCAAAAACAAAGTGGATTTCTTCTTACAGCTGCATTGTCTGTACTTATCCCACCTGTGCAATAGCTCTTACCTTGCTGTTGTGAAGCCTATATAGCAGCAGGCGAAAACCACATTTCAACATAAAGGGTTTATTGTACATTCCAGTATCTCTAGTTAAGGGTCAAAGTTGGTGTTGCAAGAGATGACCTGTGCATAATGCATTGCCCAATCATGCTGTGCAAATGTCCAAGAGAATGCCATGCTAGTACTGTCACTTTCATGTGTTTAAAAGTAACAATAATAATTGGCTTCAAATTACAAAAGTCTGTACCATTGGTTAGTTACAGTCTTTGAACTTCAAAGGAAGGGTGCGTAAAAACAAGTCTAGTGGTTAAGTACCTTGTAGAAGTAAAAATACATTTGCCTTCTGTTTAACTTCCTTTTTAGGTGCTAGTTTGTTCTTGAATGCCCCCTTGGAAGGAAACAGAGAGTATACAAAACAGGATGATGGTGAAATTTCTAACGAAGACATTAATATTTCTATGAATACTGAGAAAGATAGGAGTCAAGCAAGTATTGCTTCATCATTAAAAGCTGTTGACATACCCAGCTTTGTAGACAGCATTCATGTTGTTGAAGAAGGATCTGGTGAATCCACTGGTGGAGTCGGGTAAATTTTTAGATTGGAGGATGTTCTTCATTTTTAAAAAATTTTATATTTCTTGTTCTATCATGTCAAAATTGAATTTTTACTTGACCGATCATTTATAACTCCATTTTGGTTTGCTTCATCTTCCTCACCGTATTTTCAACAGTATATTTGTGTTGTGAAAGGTAACTGCCATTGGCAACCTGGAGCAGGGTGTTCCAAATATATCTATCAGTGTGGGAGAGGAGTGGGATAGGAATGGAAAATTGAAATATGTGCTTTACTTTTTCTCACCTAAACTTACTTTACTATTTGAACAACATAAAATGCAAAATTAATAATTTAATTGGTTTACAAAATTGTATTTGGTGTATTTTATTGAACTTAGAAGTATAAATGCTTTAGTTTTCGAGAAGTAAAATTGTAACCAGGGTGGATTTTATTTAAATCAAATTGATTTAAATCACTAGTCAGTAAGACTCATTCTTGCTGGTATAATCTGAATATTTACAACCAGATGAAGGTTTAATTTTTAGAATAACAACTTTTCAAACTGGTTTTACAGTTATATCAAAAATTACTGATTTGGTTATACTATTAGAAACACATCATCGATCACCTCACAATAATTTCGTAATTATCTATCTCCAGTTTAATAGGTTAATTATTCATATTTGGACAACTTTTCTGCTGTACTTTATCAGAAGGAGAAAAATAAATCATTACCTTAATAATAACAATTTAAGTAGTTTTATTTAACTAAAACAATAACATTATAGCATATGCATTCTTGTATTTCTTAAAATCCATTGAATGATATGGTTAAACAGACTATCAGCCCAGTCCACATGTAACTTAAAATACTGTCCTCCTTATCTCACTCATCTTCATCTTCTTGTTTGTTCATAATTTGGAAAAGAAAAGCTTTCCTGCTTTATTGGGTCCCAAACAATTTCTCTGTTTAGATTGAATTACTCCAAAGGAAGAGAATATTTTTTCTACACCAGCAGAAGAAGCCACTGCTGTTAAAAGTGAAATCATTACTTCAACAGTCTCTAAATCCAAGTGTTTAAGTGACTTACACCAGTTCACTGGTGTGACTTTCTTTAAAACGTCATCAGCAAACTTATATTGCTTGAATAGTTCCCCCATTAGCTCTCAATTTTATTATAGTTGGCATTACATATGGATGATTGTTGGATACCCATGTCATAGCTAACTCCTCTTCCTCAGCACTTATGTTTTGACCCTGGTACCAGATATATTGACAATATTTGCGAGAAAATGAGCTGGAGACGGTGTCACATTCTTTTTTAATGCTTGTAATTTAATTCTGTCACTGTGTAGTTCTGTTTTTAAGTGCTCACTCAGTTCTTTCCAAATTTCAGTAGCATCAGCAAAGAAACAGCTATTTTTCTGTATTTTGTTTAAAGTGTCAGAAATGAGTTTCAGGATGCTCAGCATATGTTCAACATTTCTCTTAAGCCCAATGTTGAGGATTTTGGCCATCACAGTGCCATCTATTTTCTCTGTTTTGTTCACAAACTGTCATCAGAATAGGCCAGTTCTTGATATACTGCTCAAAACAGTCCACTACAGAGTTCCATCTAACATCTTGTGGGAGCATTAGCTTGGTTCCACTCATTCTTTTCAAAGCTGCTACTGCAAAATTATAGAGATATTTAGCAATTTCAACATTAGTCTTTATTTCTGGAACACTAAAGTCTTTGGCTAGGAGGTGCAGCAAATGAGCTCTGCAACCATATGTTACTAGCTTTGTATTCTATTCCTGCTCTTCTAAATGTCTTCTCATCTTGGATACATTTGCAGCATTGTCTGTGACCAAACAGCATACTAGACATTTAAATTTTTCTTCACAAGCTATTATAGCTTTTGCTGCCACTTCTTGTAAGTATTCTGCTTTGTGTACATTTCCTGACATATCAATTGTTTCTGCAAGGAAGACATTGTCTTCTGCTGTTATTCAAGCACATACACCAGGATCATTGTAGTTACTCCACCCATTTGACCCTCCAGAGCAGGGGGTGTCAAATCTGCCACCCAGCAGAAACAAGAAAGGGAAAAAACTGAACCTAACAAAGAACTCCAAAACCAAAAAAAAAAAGGTTAGTGAAAAGGAGGACCAATATTAAAACCTTTCTATAAAAAGAGGTACATGTATTTATTGATAATAACAAATTTAAAACATATATAGGGGCCCAATTACAACATATATATATATAGGACCATAAAGTAAATTGTTCAGAAGTAAAATAACCAGGCACAGGATAAATATGCACATAAGACCTTTATAGTGCAATCACTAGCCCAGTGATTATAAAATAAACCTATGGTCCAAAAATGTCCTTCTTTGATTGTGTTCCCACTGCTTTTTACTTGTGAATACTGACACTGCTTTTTACTTGTGAATACTGTGGGAACACAATCAAAGAAGGAAATTTTTGGACCATAGGTTTATTGCAGCCCTGCAGGGGCTGGATTTGGCCCATGGGCCATATGTCTGACACTTCTAATTTAAACATTGCATTGAATATACAGCCTTATGCTACAGAATTAAAAACTAATCCTTATTTCATGATAAATAACCTTTGGGCTATAAGGTATCTTAATAGAAACTATATTTAAATAGATTTTTCCTCAAAAAGCATTTTATTTTTAAAAAATCGGGTTTTTTAAAATCATTGATTTTTACCCAGATACACAATACCAAAGCAACGAACTAGTACACCTTATCCAGCTTTAACATGGGAACCTTAGTTGTTGCCCTTTGAGAGGTAGGTGGGGGAAAGAGGAAATAGAAAACACAAAGTATATTATTTGGACAGCACTGATCTTCGACATGGTCTCTGTGCTTCACACCAATAGGATCTAGTGCGCACACGCTGGATCGATCGGTGCTGTAGCAAGCTCTTTTAACGGATTTTCGCGCACAGTCCCTCGGGCATGCGCAGGAACCTCACCGTGCATGCCCAGAGGGGTGGGCGCGGACATCCCACCAGTTCCTTTCTTACCGCCGCATTGGAAAGACCTCTTTCTTCGTCGGTCTGATCGGTTCGCTGTTCGCTTTTGCCTCACAGCTCTTAGGAATTATTTCCATTCTTTATTTTATCTTTTTTAGTGATTTGTTCTTTAAAAAACTTTTAAAAAACCAAAAAAACCCTTATTTTCTACTGAGGGGAATTTACCTGAGGCCTTCGGGCTAACCCCCCTCCAACCGTTCCCTCCACTTCACTCCTTTATGGAGAAGAAGTGGGGATTTTGCAGCTTTCCTCCGTCTCCAGGGGATTCCAGGAATTGATCCTGGGACCATCTTCATGCCAAGCAGATGCTCTACTACTGAGCCACAGCTCTCCCAGTGACAGATGTCATTGGTTTCCCCATTGCTGAAACAGCTGCCAATACAGTACAGCAACAACAGGGCTTCCACATGGCAGGTTTCCCTGTCTGAGTCGAATCCCTCCCCATGCCACCAAGGCCTTTTCAGTTTTCGTAAAAGTAGGCAATTGAATGTCAACAATCTTTATCAGGTTCTCTGAAACTCCAGTTTTGATTTATTTATTTTTTTAGTCTTGAATTCTTTTTGTTACATTTGCATGCCTTTCCCCTTATTAGGGAGGGGAACAAACGGAACCATAAAGCAAAATTTGTCATGAATTTCACCCTCAAATGGTTTGTGAACTGAAGCTTGTGATGGGTCTTTTACATCACAAACTTTTAAAGTAGTTCATGGTGGTTCATAAACAGAGCAGAAAGCAGGAGTGCCTTTAAACCCCCTGCTTTCAATTTTCCCCGAAAGCCACAAAAACAGCTGAGCGGCAGGGAGAAGCCTGCTCCATGCAGCTCAGCAGTTTTGGACTGTTTAAACTGTAAAAGGACTGCACAACAGCGTGAAACAGCTGAGTGGTAGGGAGCAGGCTGCTCCCTGCCACTCAGCTGTTTTTCAGGCTTTCTGCAAATCCCATTGAAAAGGAATGGGGTCCTTTCCAATGCAGTTTGTGGGGCCATGAACCTACATGAAACATATTTTTCTGGTTCGTGCCCCTCCCTGCCCCTTAGGGCTCTGCAAAAAGGGGGCCCAGAGACTCACTGTTTTAAAAAAGCAATTAGGAATTCAGAGAACTTGATACTGATTGTCATAATGATATTCCATTGCATATTTAAAACAACACCTCCCTCCCAATTGGAGGGCGAGGAAATGGACACCATGAGAACAGGGGAAATGAAGGTTGGATAGGTGGGACAGGAAAACCTGAATGCAGCAGTCTTTGCTGTGCTCTTTTCTGAAACTTCACAGCAAAGTGGGTTTGGGAAAGATCAGTGAAAAGCCAGCCTCCTCTGGGAGGTGCACGGATGTGCCACAATACTTTGGGAAAGTGGGAAGGGGGACACTTCGCGACAACATTGAACCCAGGGCGAATGGCTTGGAAATAATAATAATAATATGGCCAAGCTCTGAGTATACAGAAGGAATAGTAAAATTTCCCTTACCTTGCGACCACATGTGATAACCAACTCTGTATGCAATGTGTAGTCCTTGTGCTGAAGTGAAAGCAGCATACAAACCAGTCTTCATTTCTCCATGTGTAATTTGGTTGTTCATCCTATGGGACTGACAATCAGCCTGATGTTGCAACTGGGGTAGTATTTGAGATCTCTAACTATATAGAAAACAGGATTCATGGGTTATGTGTAAATTGTTTCTTTTGAACAGGTGGTCTTTGGATACTACTTGAGTACCAGTTGTCAAAGTGACTTTAGGAAAGTTTAGCTTACATATTTTTTGCTGAGAATGATGAAAAATCAACTCTTCAGCAGCAATTGATAACCTGTATTGACTAACTGGCACAGTACATGATTTAAATCTTATCTCTTTAAGCATACACAATTGATTGCCTTGAGCACCAGCATTTTGTAGCCTACATTGTTTTAGGGGTCATTCTATGACCTGTCTGGCATCTCAGCATTTATTACCTAATTCTCTAGCCTTAGAAGTTTGTGTGTGTGTTTCAGATATGCCTTAAGCTTCATTTCTGAGCAGGCTGGTCATAGTTTAATGCAGAATAAATGCAAAGTTGTTGCTCACTTGATTGCATAGTTCCAGACTTCTTCCCTCAAGAAAGCATTTGGATTTGGGAGAATGATGATTTCTCCAGTAATATATTATTGCTCTTTTCCCCAACTAGTGGAGTCACTGCAGTTGAGTGAAATCATGAGTATCTATTACACAGTGCCAGTTGCACTGCTGTTCTGCAGATGCCCATGTCATTATTGCCCATGTCATTATTTAAGTCTTAACACCAGCCCTCAGCCTACAGAGAGAGAGCTGCTGGGAGCTGAAACTAAACATTCAGCAAGTACATGGTTTGGAACAGTGTTTGGCCCATAAGCCAGAACACACAGGTATGTGATGGAGTCCCGTTTGTTAATCTGCTAGCCCCTATGGAGCTGCCCTTTTCTTTTGCTTTTTGGAAGGACTTACTGTTAACTATGCATGGATAGAAAGTAAGGGCCACCACCTTTATACCTACTTTACCACCTATGCTGAGAGGAGCAGCAAAACATCAAGTTGGTGGAGAGGATTCCTTTTCCCTTGGGCAGGCTCTTGCTCCGTCTTCCAATCATGCAACACTGTCATGAGTCTGTACATGCTCATAGCTTAGTGGATCCCATGCTGCTGCCTGGAGATTCAAGTTGAGTCCCAGCTATGAAAAGCTGAAGACCATCATTTACAACTAGCTTCAACCTTGATAGCCTGTCTTAAGACAGGAAGGGAAGTTAACAAGAGGCTTCTTCAGGCTTTTCCTGAGACTAGTCATTAATCTCTCCGGTGACCCCTAGTGGGGCTTGGACATTTCATACAGGTTGCTTACTATTGCCTGCCTCTGTATCCCAGCCCTGGTATTCCTTGGAGGTCGCCCTTCCAAGTACTTGCCAGGGTTGACCCTGCTTAGCTTCCAAGATCTGACAAGATTGGGTTTACATAAGAACATAAGAGACGCCAATGTTGGATCAGGCCAAAGGCCCACCTAGTCCAACACTCTGTCACACAGTGGCCAAAAATACCAGGTGCCATCAGGAGGTCCAGCAGTGGGGCCAGGACACTAGAAGCCCTCTCACTTTTGCCCCGCCCCCCAAACAATGCATCACTTGCCCCAGACTGAGAGTTCCTGTCTATACCTTGTGGCTAATAGCCACTGGTGGACCTCTGCTCCATATGTTTATCTAATTTCCTCTTGAAACCGGCCATGCTTGTAGCCATCACCACCTCCTGTGGCAGTGAATTCCATGTGTTAATCACTCTTTGGGTGAAGAACTAGTACTTCTTTTTAGCTGTTCTAACCCGACTGCTCAGCAATTTCATTGAGTGCCCATGAGTTCTTGTACTGTGAGAAAGGGAGAAAAGTACTTCTTTCTCTACCTGCTTTATCCCATGCATAATCTCGTAAACCTCGATCATGTCACCCCTCAGCCGTCATTTCTCCAAGCAAAAGAGCCCTAAGCGTTTTAACCTTTTTTCATAGGGAAAGTGTTCTAACCCTTTTATAATTCTAGTTGCCCTTTTCTGCACTTTTTCCAAAGCTATAATATCCTTTTTAAGGTGTGGTGACCAGAACTGTACACAGTATTCCAATTGAGGTTGCACCATTGCTTTATATAGGGGCATTATGATATTGGGTGATCTGTTTTCAGTTCCCTTCTTAATAATCCCAAGCATAGCATTGGCCTTTTTTACTGCAATCGCACACTGTCTCAACAATTTCAGTGAGTTATCTACTACGACTCCAAGTTCTCTCTCTTGGTCAGTCTCTGCCAGTTCGAACCCCTTCAACATGTATTTATAGTTAGGATTTTTGGCTCCAATGTGCATCACTTTGCACTTGGCCACATTGAATCCCATTTGCCACGTTGACGCCCACTCGCCCATCCTCGACATCCCTTTGGAGTGCCTCACAATCCTCCCTGCTTTTCACCACTCTGAACAACTTTGTATCATCCACAAATTTAGCCACTTCACTGCTTATTCCCAACTCCAAATAATTAATGAACAAGTTAAAAAGCATCGAACCGAGTACTGATCCCTGCGGTACCCCACTGCTTACCACCCTCCACTGAGAAAATTTCCCATTTATACTCATTCTCTGTTTCCTATTAATTAGCCCGTTTTTGATCCACAAAAGGACTTGCCCTTTTATCTCATGATTTTTGAGCTTACTTAGGAGCCTTTGACGAGGAACTTTATCGAAAGCTTTCTGGAAGTCAAGGTAAACAATATCTATTGGGTCCCCCTTGTCCACATGTTTGTTCACTTCCTCAAAGAACACTTAACAGGTTAGTGAGACAAGATCTTCCCTTACTGAACACATGCTGAGTCTGCCTCAATAGTTTTTGTTCATCAACGTGCTTACTAATTCTTTCCTTAATAACAGTTTCTACCAATTTACCCGGTATCGACTGTCCTGTTTGACTTTAAGAATTCCTGTCAATTAAAATTATTAAAGCAATATGCTTAATGTATATTAAAGCACATTCCTAGAAGACGAACCATTTAACAAAAACATTCCTTGCATTTAAAAATGAACTCAAAATTAAGACGTACCTAACTTTAAAAAATTTTCTTTTGGCACAAAGATAATAAAAATGTCATTGATATAAACAGATAAAATATCAATCCTGTCTTTACTCATTCTGTGTTATTTTCTCTTGTGCTTCTAGCAGTGTGCCTGTTGCCACAGGAGTGGCCCCATCCTCTGTACATAGTGAGAATGTTGCCAAGTGTTTACAAACAAAGTCGTTGGAGGGAACTGATGACCATTCAGTAGCAATTAATGAACAAAATTTTGAGCATGCCATCTCACCCCCACCAAGTGTCCCTCCGGATGATCAGAAGTTTTACCGGAACATATTGGTAAGCTTTCATAGCATAATCTTATTTCACACTGCTCTTATGGCATTTTTATGGAAAATGAGTTTTTTCTGTCAAAAACAATGCCTTGTTCAGTGACCACTCTGTCCTATTGCACAGCAGATTCTTGAGTCCTATATTTTCCTTAAAATTCCTGAGTTGTTTCCTGGTCTGCAGTCACACACATGAAATAATCCACTTTTAATCCATTTTCAATCTACTTTTCAACTGGATTTTGCCAGTTCACTCAGTAAAATCCAGTTGGAAAGTGGATTGAAAGTAGATTATTTAGTGTGTGTGACTGCAGCCCTGCTTACATTTATAATTCCATAATAGCTTTTCACATCTTCCATGATGCATCCTTTTTAGTGATCTGTGCCATAGCAATAATCTAGGATTCCATTGATCTCTAAATCTTGAAATGACCAGATTGTTAAAAAATTACAATTACACAGGTTTAAATAGACCTCATTTATTTTAACAAAGCCTGTGTAAAAATAACTGTGCTAATGAGCCCACTTCATTTCAGAAGCAAACTTGTTGAGGCATGGGTGATACTTTGACTTTTCTCAGCCTGATCTGTAGACTAGATAACTCAGTAGCTCATTTAAAGCAGATATCACCAGAGTTACTGTGGTGTTGGTAGAGGCTTGCCTTATGACAGTTACACTAGCATTGTATCCCAGGAACTTGATTCTGATTCTTCTGTTCAAGTTAGATACCTGCACAAACTTTTGCTTCTAAGAAGGCAAATACATATGGCAGATGCAGCACTTGATTGTGAAAATTGCTTGCCATTCTTAGACGTTCCACAGCCTAATTATGTTATGCCAGTTGTTAAAAAAATTAGAATGCCTGATCTTGAAGTGACTTGTAGTAAACATAAATAGATAGCTCATAAGAGTCCTTTCAGTCTGTCCTAGTTATAAATAAGACTTTAGTGGTCAACTCTGTAGAAAGTACATTTGAAGATTTTTTTTCCTGGATTTTTCCCTTGCAATTTGTTAGGGTCAAGTAAAACACTTCTTGAAGGAATCTTCTGAAGAAATTACTTCCTGTGTTATAAAGGAAGATCAAATTAACAATGAAAGTACTGCACCCACAAAAACAAGTAAGACAAAGAGAAGGAGCTCAGCATTTGACCCAGACCTGAGAGACAACAGTAGTGTTCTGAGTGCCACCTTGAAGCAGTTAAGGAACCTTGGAGTGAATTTTGACTCTTCTGACAAGATTATGAAAAATGCTCATGAAGTAGAGAATGCCAGGTAACTGAAAAAGGATTGATTGATAGAAAATTGCTACGCTGCCTCTCTAGACAACCTCCTTGAAGTGGCTTACAAAGTAAAATATGATAAAACGTAATGAATAGTGTTGGCTTTGGTAGTTAGACTAAACGAGCAAAATTTAGAGGCTGATAGGCTGTTTGGTTTGTTCTCAAGAGTCCAAAAGGCTGAGGTGTGGTTGCTAGCCTCATTCAGAGCTCTGTACAGGTCTGGTTCTCCCGCCTCCCCCACTTAAGGTTGTTTTAGTACTAGAGAAGATTTCTGAAAAGAGCAATTAAAAGTTGGAGCAACTTCCATGTGGAGAAAGGCCGAGAAGAAGATAAATTTACAAAACAGTTAAGGAGAAGGAAAGAACAGAAGGCATATAAAATTATTGGTAGTATTTTACAGAACTTTTCAGATAACTAGTACATTTATTAAACACACACATCTGTACACACATCCAGCTCAGTAATATATTATTAGACCAGACTTAGCAGCCAGCTTCAACTTTAGATGAGAACTGTTTATTTAAAATATTCATATGTCTGCTAGGGGTGTGGGGAAAAACCCGGTATTTTTCGGTTTAAGGTATATTGAACCTGAAAAAATGGTATTTTCTGATATTCCCAAATCCCAATAATGGTAGGGCATTGAGATTTGAGCATTTTTTCAGAAAATCCTAACATTTTTGGTTCTATTATGCCCTATGGGAACTATCAGTCCCCATAGGGTATAATGGAGAATCAATCACTCACTGAGTCACACTGCCACCACAGGGCTTGGAGGAGAAGTCTCTTTAGATGCCTACTGCCTTCTCCAAGCACGGGGGTGCTATTCAGCAAGTGAACTCGGAAGGCGGTGAAGCTTGGAGGAGAAAGCATTTAAAGACACCCTTTAAATTTAAAGACATATCTTTACATGCCTTCTCAGGATAGCTGAATGCACCTGAATAAAGGCTGCAAAAAAATTGGCTTCTTAACGGGTCAGCTATGCCAGTAGCCAAATACAGATCTTGGATCTGCATTTGACTTAAAAAATACAGGGTATTTTTCTGGCTCGGATAAACCAAATGCACACCCCTAATGTCTGCTTTCTCCTGAGCATCAGGAGGAAAATGTAAGTCAGCGCTACTGTTCTACATGCCATCTCTTCTGTGGGGTCACAGAGAAGAATGTAATGTTTGAACTTGCAACAAACTAACCATGCAGTCTGTTGCCATGTCTGTGATTGTGGCAGCACCAAAAAACACAGCCGCAATGACTTTGCTTTGGCTGTTCTGCTTTTGCACAGCATAATGTGTATCCTGTAGCAGTACATCATCCTCTACATTTCTTCCTGTGATCCTATACCAGGAAAGACTTACGAAGTGGTTCATGAAGATCAAAGCTGCCAGCAGCAGCCTGTACTATGCAGAGTATGCAGAATTTTTTTGTCTTGATGATTGATTAGGCAGAATAATTACACCTGAGATGGTATATACAAAAAGTTAAATAATTTTTTTGTTCTCTTACAGTATATTGGCCTGCATTAACCCTGAAGCAGTAGTCCCTGGCCTCAACTACATCTCTTTTGCTAATGTTGGTATGAGTGGCTTAACTCCCAATGGAGTAGATCTGAGTATGGAGGCAAATGCTATTGCCCTCAAGTACTTGAATGAAAGTCAACTGTCCCAGCTTTCTCTGAGTCGTTCAAGCCAAAGGAATGCTATGGATTTGTCACTACAGACCCTCCTACATAATAATACAGACAAGAGTTTAGTTGGCTTTAACTTAATATCACCAACTAACATGTCTTTTGCAACCAAGAAGTATATGAAGAGGTATGGACTCCTACAAAGCACTGATAGTAGTGATGATGAAGAGGAGCAGCAGACTGACTGCCATAGGAGAGGAGACGCCTTAGGGCCCGTTCTACAGCTAGGTATCAGTCCTGTCTTGGAGAACTTTTCCCACTGGAAACATCCATCTGAAAGAGCTAGTGAAAGACAACTTCCTCCTAATCCAGTGCAGTGTGAAAGCGAGCTGCTTAGCAGTCATCTGTCAAATTCAGAGGGCCTTGTGTTAAAACATATTACAAATGCAGTCCTTCCACTCAGAATCCTGCAGCAATCCAATGAAAGTTCAGTTCCATTTCTGAAAGAATTAAAGGCAAAAACTAAACTTCTTCCTGGCAAAACAGAGTTTACACAGCATCCTGACAAGGAGAACCTAGATGTTTCAGTTGTACCTGAAGCTCTACAGACTCCCATTCTTGATCATTTAAGCCATGCTGACAATATGAATTCAGTAGGTACATTTCTGGATGTCCAGCAGCTCAGACAGCTACCAAAGTTATTCTGACCTTTGTTGTTTTAGAGACAACTAGCTCATACTAGAACTTAAAACTTTCTTATGGTTCAGTAAAATCAAGAGAAGCCAGTGACTATTTTTTAAAAAACAACAACCCTGTTTTGGCAGTAAAATATGGAAAGAGTTCAGTTTCAGTCCAGGTGATCCAGTTGCTTAGTACAATGGCTTGGTTATCACATTATTTTGTACCTGTGTGTCACATTTTATGTGTTCTTAAACTCTTAAGTGGCCAGTCAGTTTAATATAGGCATAAAATATGAAGCCAGTCCATGCTTTTTAGTGTTTACTTTTGCATTTATTTGAGAGAGATGAAATGTCCATGCTTGCCCCGTCTGAGGGGTTAAGATGTACTTTTAAAAACTTGCATCTAACCAAGCATTAGAACAATGTGCTTCAGTTTACAGCTCTGCTCCTTATGCATTTCAAATAAAATTCCTTGTTACAAATTTGATCATGAAGCACAGTTGAGGAACTCTGCCTGTTCTGTTTCTGATTATGATAAAAGGGAAACATTCCATAAACTGCTGCACTGTATCTTTTTTGTTTTGTGTGTTTAAATGCTTTAGCACTTTGTTGTATAAATTAATAAAATGTGCCCGGCTGTTCTTACCTTGTAACAAACATGTGAAATGCAAGGTTTCTCTTAAACCTAAGTTTTTACCTTATTTCTATATTGAAACTGATCTGTTCTTAGAACACTGTACTGTTAAATATTGGGTTCATGATTTTATGGTATAGCTTACATCTTGTATCGCAGCTCATAGTTGCTTAAAATGAGTTACTATAAAGCAACTTAAATGGCTGAAAGGAAATTGACTTCCCTTAAGCATTCTGTTTGGCTTTGAGAAACCAGGCAAGTGTGTATCTTTCTACCATTTACAAATGAAAATAAAATACAGGAGAAGAGAATGATGTAAGCTGCTTTGGGACTCTAATGGAGATAAAGGCAAGGTATAAATGAAGTTATATAAAATTTTACTGGATGTAATGAATTAAGGCTTAACATAACAGAAAAATCTGGAATCCATCAGGGGTTTTGACATGCCATTGTATACATTTTAAATTAGAATTTGCAACCCTAACATGAGTGCAACAGGTGTGCTGAAAAGGTAATACTGTATCTAGTTCTAGGCGTAGATCCTGTATCTTCTTTACACTCACATTCTTCTTTGACCATTGCAAAGCTGCTCCTTTGCTGTGTCATGCATTCCTCTCATGCTAGGTATATTTGGGCTTTATGTGAAAGACACTGGTGTCCCTTCAGCAAAAGTACCTACCATCAGAGAGGGGTATGTGCTTCGTGGCAGATGGTGACCAGCAGTGAACAAAGAGGAGTGCAAGCAGGAAGGTATAAGATCCAATCGCTAATACTTTCAATAAGTAGTTGAATTTTGGTCCCTTAGGGTTTTCAAGGCAAGAGATGCTCCAGACTGGTTTGTCGTTGCCTGCCTTTGTGTAGTGACCCTGAGCTTCCTAAAGAATTTCCCTAATTACAATCTCACTAAGCAGTCAAGAAAGAGCATGCAATTCAGAACTAAGAAACAAAAAGGTGATAGCAATTTTTGGCAGCAATTAACAGCGATTATATTACCTGTCCAGACATGCAGAAGTCTGTAGTAGAGAGCACAAACAGCCAATGTTTCACGCTATGAGAAGGAGGCCCAAAGAGGAGATTTGGGGGTGTACTCAAGTATAGGTGCCCTCAGAGTGTACACTGAGGCAGATCATGCTCTCTATTTTTATAGGAATTCTGGGTGTGATCTCCGGAGCCAGAACTTGATGGGATTAATACCCGTTAATGGTCTAGCTGAATGGATTTTATTACCACTGATGGTCCAACCAGGGTAGGTTGAATAGGTTCCTAGGTTTAGAGGAAAGCGGGAAATGGGTCCCTGATTGGCGTCAGGAAGGATCGTTAATAATTTTGATGTTTGGTTTATTTCAGTATCCTGTGGGAGGGGGCAGGAAGGACAGGTGTGGAGACAGAAGGATTTCTACATAGACATAGGTATCACATAAAAGGGCTATGTGAAGGTTTGGAGACAAGAACTATTCCTCAGGTGGCTACTGAATACCTATGGAAATGCAGATACTTCACCTAGAGGAACTCATTGTTATTTCATATGCATATCTTTGCTGGGTGGAGGGGGACTGGAGATAGCTTCGAGGGCTGCCTTCTGCACCCTGAAATGGAAACCCTTTTGCAGAGCTTTGGCTAACTCTGCCTCAGGTCAGAAGTGTCCTTCTTGGCCTGACTTTGTGGGTCTCTGGTTCAGGTCGGAAGTGGGGTGCTCCACTGTTGGGGCTACCCGTGAGCAAGGCAGTACCTCTGGGCTAGAGTCTCCCATCCAAATACTAAGCTGACCCGTTTTAGCTTCCAAGATCTGATGAATCTGGGCTGGCCTGGGCGATCCAGGTCAGGTATAAATGCAGAAAATGAGGATTCTGTAAAAGGTTAGCAATAGTATGTTAGTGCATTTAAAACATGTTTATCTTCCTCGTGGTCTCTGTGCATCCCATCCTGGGATATAGTGCGCCTGTGCCGACCCCAATTGGTATTGTAGAAAGCTAAAGGGATTTTCGCGCTCGCTCCCCTGTCATGTGCCAGGCTCAAAGCACATGACTAGGGGAGGGACACGACTATCCCGCCAGTTCTCTTCTGACTGCCGCGCTGGTAGGACCTTCTACACCTCAGTCGGTAAAAAAGGACTTGACTTCAGCCTCCTTTCTCTTTCTAAAATTTGTAGTTAGCTAGTTTTAGTCGTAGTTTAGATAGATAAGAATGTTTATCTTCGTTGTCTGCTTCAGCAGACTTTTCTACCCCCCCTTTTTCCGGCCTGTGGTCAAATGGGGTTTCTTTCGGCGGTGCTGGAAGTACGGCAGTAAGATTGCCTCCCCAGACGGACAGTCCCTTTGATTATTGTGCCTTGGGGAATCGCACTGAATTGACTCCTGCGCCCACTGTGCCAAATTCTCCTGGCAAACGAGGAATAATCGGGCGGCTAGACTTCATGTGGCACTACTCGAACGGGCTCTTTCACCTATGGTGTCATCACAGGAGACATCGGAACACGCCTCTATGTTGGCCCCAGTGTCGGGGTCGATGCCAGAATGGTCTCCGACGCCGAGCCCACCCGATGCCGATCGCTCGGTGCTGAAACGCCCAATCCCAGCTTTGCAGTCCTCAGCCCATATACCCGCGAAGAAAACCCGGGTGGGCAAGGACAATCAGCCTGTCAAGCACAAGAAGCATAAGAAGGGCTCCTCTGCCAAGTCTCTGACACCCCAAACGCCGGATGGCGCGGATGAAAGCAGATGCAGCTGCTTCGCTTGACTCCTCAGGCCGTGGGCAGCTACTGGGTGCACCTTCTTCACCCTCCTTACATCCCATTCAGCTCACGGACTCTGAGCATGATATGGACCTGACACAAATCTCCTACTTTCCGAGTCTTCATAGTCTACACTCTGACCAGGGAGTGGATAGGGTTCACCCACCCCAGCAGGACTCTGATGATCGGGATCGATCACCCAGAGAGCTCCAACCTCCCTCCTGGGACTGATGTCAGTGGCAATACTTGTATGGGGTGTACCCGTTCCCTGGGGGCATCCCCTGGCTTCCCCCACAACCACCCATGGTTTGGGATCGACAGTCGACTTCATCCAGGCTGTCTCGATATTGAGAAGTTCCTTCGACACTGGAGTTTGCAAAACCACAACTCTCGGTACTGATGAACAAGCCGTGCAAACCTACGCCATCAATACCTACACAGTCCAAGGACCAGTCGGAACCGATACAATCGACACCGATTTGCCCGGTGCTGTTCTCTGATCCTTCAGAGCGCTCTGGCTCTTCTGAGGACGCCCATTCTGGTGATGAGGATGTTCCCGTTCAGCTTGAACAGTTTCCCCAACAGGTGGAGGATGATCTTCCTATATCTCCATTGGAAGACGTTAAGTCTTATGGGGACTTTGTTAAACGAATGACCAACACACTGGCACTTCCGACTACCCAACCTTTACCCGTCATTACCGACTCCGTCTTCGACATCGTCCAGATGGACACTTCAACTGCGATCGCCCTACCTATGATGTCTGTCCTTTTACAAACCGCTAAAGCCCCCTGGGCACACCCCGCCTATGTTCCCATCTCCAACAGGAGGATGGACCATATGTATAAAGTTCAATAAATGGGAGCTGAATTTTTATTCATTCATCATAAGCCTAATTTGGTGATTGTCACCTCCTCTTCAAAGGGGAAACGCAGCCACTCCACCCCATCTGAAAAAGAAGGCAGGAAGCTGGACTTGTTTGGCAGGAAATTTTATTCTGCTGGAGCACTGGGCACCAAAGCTTCTAATTACATGACCTGTATAGGCAGATACCAGTATGCTCTTTGGGAGCAAATGTCAGAATTCCTTGCAGAGGAATTCCCTGAGGATTACAACCGCCAAGCTAGATGCATACAAAAGGAAGGTATGCTAGTGGCCAAACATCAGCTTAATGCTGCCAAACACAGTTTAGATGTGGCATCTAAGACCCTCACTTCTGCTGTTGCTTTATGACGCCATGCCTGGCTACGTGCCACAGCCTTGCAGCAGGTCACTAAGTCAATCACTGAAGATCTTCCCTTTGAGGGTGATGGGCTCTTCAGCTCTACGACTGATTCCATCCTCCAGGACCTCGCCAAAAGTCTTAAAACATCTCGCAATTTGGGAGTCACAGCGACTTCCAAGCAATCTAGAGGAAAGTCCTGGAATAAATCGTGGTCTCGCAAGCCTTCGTTTAAATCCTCACTCTTTGGCGTTCCAGGCAGAAGTTCTGTTAACAGGATGCCTTTTAATCTGCCCAGCCAGTCAGATGCCCTGCTGGGCAAATACCCACCTAGCCCCTCCCACTTTCTAAAAGCACTTGGCAGGTGCCAGGAAAGGTATCAGCAGGCAGTTGTAGCCGAACTCTATTTTCACAAATAAAACACGCAGCAGAAGCGTGCTGGGCCCATAACCTTATGTTGGATATTTTAGCTGAGTGAAAGGCACATTAGGTGAGAGCCTGCTGCAAAGCTGAGCATTGTTGTTATTGCTCCTTTATGACAGTGGTGGAAGACAGTTAGAGGAGCTACTCCCAGGAGGATAAGCTAAGGTGTTACTCAACTGGTGTAGGAGAGCACTGATTGGCCCTCTGTGCTAGCTAAGAATATACAGCTGTCATTGGCCGAAAAAACAGCACAGACAGATGTACTTTTTTGCTCTTTTACAATAAAAATTGCACATCAGGTAAAGAATGCTATAATGAAACCATTTGATAGGAAGTGGCGTCGTACTGTATGCTATTCTGCTGTATTGCAGAATGGATCCAAGGCTTTGGTTCTAAAACCCTGGTGAGTTCTGGCATGATGGGTTGATGAACCTGGGTCTGAAACGGGAGTTTTCTTTTGTGTTTACCATCCTTGCTGATTGATTCAACAAAGCAACAGCTGTTTGCAGGCTTCCTGAGCTTCATCAGCTTCCCAGAATGTCTGGCAGCTTTACGGTTCTCAGCAAAGCCAAGCGTTGGCCGCCTTTATTGCTTACTGAACGTAATCAGCTTTGCCCTTGTCAGCTAACATTTACAGTAATGATGTATAACTCTCTTCACCAGCTCCACTTAGTTCACTGGAACGCCAGGAAATATAGAACTTTTGGAGAGGCGGTGGAGGCTCCAGATGGCTTAGCAGTGGTCGGTGTTTTCTTAGAGGTAAGAGTCGCAGGAGTAGTCACTTCTGCTTAGAGAGGTGTTACATTTTCCACTGTTTAAGATCCCAAGGACAGGTTTAGGAAGTGGGACTTGTGGGGAAATAAGATGCCTAACAAGACTAAGCATATAAATAGCACTTGGTACATCATCACAGCAATCCTTGTAAGGTAGGCTGGTGATATACTACAGAGGGGACTGTCCTGACTTGGACAGCACAGGCTAGTCTGATCTCATCATATCTTGGAAGCTAAGCAGAGTCAGCCCTGGTAAGGATTTGGATGGGAGACCCCCAAAGAAGCCTGGGATTGCTCTGCAGAAGCAGGCAATGGCAAACCACCTCTGTTCGTCTCTTGCCTTGAAGACTCTACTGGATGGCCTGTCTAAGACCACCTAGTGAATTGGCACCAAAACTGGCTGAGATGAGATTTGAACCAGCATCCTTTTGGATCCTAGCACTGGCTCTTGGCACCTCTACTACACAAGCCAGCAATGTCATCAAAATATTCAAGTAAACTGTAGCTGTGTACTTTTACTGTTCATCTGGGTGCACAAGCTGACCAGCTATCTGCTGTGACTGTCATGGTTACAAGAATCTACTTTCTTAATACATCTCTTTTGTCATTTTAAATTTTTAGATTGGAAAAGAACATCCTGGTATGAGCAGATTAACAGATGCCTTGTACATGGTCAAATATAAAGTAAGTCTTAAATCAAAACCTAAAAGTAAGCTTTGTGTGATTTGGCATTCTTCATTCAGACACCGCTAGTACAGTGGCTAGCCCCTTTTATAGTGTCTAAAGCAACAAAACAAGGCCACCTTTAAACAAGCTAGGGTGCTCTACAGGGGCAGAACTTCCCCAGCGTGCAAAAAAAAAAAAGTAACCAGAGGAAAGGGGGAGGTGGCAAAAGCAGTCTGGTATGTTCCAAGAGGCATGGATCGTATAGTGCGGTTGAATCAGTTGTGAGGCAAATGAGAGAGCAGACGTTAGCTTGCTGGTGTTCCTGTGAGTTTATAGAATCCTGAAGGAAGAGATTTGTGGGGTGGGATTTCCAAATTGTCCTCCCCACGCAAACACACTTCTTCACAGGCCTCCAGTTTGGCTGCGGTTACACGAGCCAGTTGGAGCGGAGGGGAAGCGAGGCTGTCTCCTCTGGAGGAAATTGACACACAGTTGCGTGATCACACATCCCTTTGTAGCTGCAGGCACAGCCTGTCACTGTGTGATCAGATGCAACTGCAGGTAAGTCGTTTGTGGGGTTTTGGCCGTTTCCCTTGCACATAAGTGAGGAATCGCACCTCAGCATTGAGGGTCCCCTATGGAGTATGCGATGATGCACATACTTTGAGGGAGGGAGGGGAGAATGGAACCAAGCCGGAATGGCCTGATCAGACCACCCTGACAGCACGAGAGCGCGCTTGCATGATCAGACGGGGAAAGTCTGTCCATGGCCTGTCGGCGGAACCCATTTACTACTGGACTTTCCCTGGTATCTTTTAACTCCGCTTCCATAGTGGAGCAGCATGGGTTGCCGACGACTGCAGGACGCTTCCCAGATGTTCCTGTCTGATCACACTCTTTAGATCCCTCTCCTGGCAGACTGCCTTCCTGGTAGCAATTACCTCAGCCAGGAGTGTGAGTGAATTGTTAGCGCTCAGGTGTGACTCTCTGTACCTGACGTTTCATAATGATGGTGTTACCTTGGCCCCAGATGTCTCCTTTCTGCCCAAGGTAGTTTCGGAGTTCCATCTCCAAGCGGACATTGTTCTCCCTGTGTTCTTTCCAACGCCATGGAGAGAAGGACGTTGTCTTCACTCCCTAGATGTCAAGAGGGCTTTGCTCTTCTACCTGGACGGAACGCGGCCTTTCAGAAAGACCCCAGCTCTGTTCGTCTCTCATGCATTACCTTCACAAGGGAAGAAGTTATTCTATCAGTGTCTCTGCAAATGGATCATGGAGACGATCAAACTTGGCTATCTGCTCGCTAAGAAGCCGCTCCCGGGTCCGATACGAGCACATTCCACCCAGGCAATTGTGTTAGGTCTTACAAGTTGAAAACACTCAGTATATCTGGGGTTAAATGTTTGTTTATGTTACTTACAGGAAGTCACATGTTTCCAATGTTCTTTAGCTGTAGAAAGCCCTGGAATTTTCTCCCTGATCTAGAAATTTGATTGGGACTAAAGTGTCAAGGTGTATTACCATTTTATGGCTTCTCTTCCCATCTTTGTTTGGTGTTCTGAAGAAGAGTAGCCATAATCTCTCTCTTCTAGTTTTGTCTTTGTAGAGTAAGGATGTAGCCGATTATGCTCTGTTGTTATTTTCATCCCAGTTACCCTTCCCGTGCTAGAATTTAGTAAGAACTTTATATTTTAATCACACATGGACTCTCAGTCTGAATTATTTTACTCTGGCACTCCTGGACTAACTGATCTCTGGTAAATACCAATTTTTCAATATCTCACTATCACCCAACAAATTGTGACATCCATGGCCTTCCTGCAAGGTGCGTCACTTGGTGACATCTGCAATGCGGCGACCTAGGCTACTCCTCACATGTTTGTGAAGCACTACACCCTAGCCTAGACGTTCGTTTTCATCAGAGTATGATGGTGGGACGGGCTGTGTTGCAGGCGGTGCATGTCTAGGACCTTCAGCACCCTCCTTCAGGTAGGTGGTTATTGCTTTCTAGTCTCCCAGGGTGTGATGCACAGAGACCACAAAGAAGATAAACAGGTTGCTTACCTGTAACTGATTATCTTTGAGTGGTCATCTGTGCATTCACACCACCCGCCCTCCTTCCCCTCTGCTTTTGTTCCTTTCCTTTTGCTTTGTGACTGAGGGCAGCAGTCAGAAGGAAATGGCAGGATAGTCGTGCCCCTCCCCTAGTCATGTGCTCTGAGCCCGGCACGTGACGGGGGAGTGGGCGCAAAAATCCCTTTAGCTTTCTACAATACCGATTGGGGTCGGCGCAGGTGTACTGTATCCCAGGGCGTGAATGCACAGATGACCAGTCGAAAATCATCAATTACAGGTAAGCAACCTGTTTTTATTTATTATGGGCTAAAGCTGAAATAATTGTAATGAAGTAGAGTAATGATTTACACCAACATTACAGAAGAGAAGGAGGAGTCTCAGTAGTTTACAATCGCCTTTCCCTTCCCCTCCCCACAACAGACACCCTGTGAGATAGGTGGGGCTGAGAATGCTCTTTTGAGGACTGCTTATGAGAGTACAGCTCTGAAAGAATTTGTGACTGACCCAAGGTCACACCAGGAGCTGCATGTGGAAGAGTGGGGAATCAAACCTGGTTCTCCCAGATTAGAGTCCGCGCTTCTAACCACTACACCAAACTGGCTCTCTTACAATGTTACATCTGTGCTTGAAAGAAATACCAAAGAACATACATTAAGGAAAAGTAGTGGAATCAAAATTGTACCCCAAAAAAGGATCTAGGCCTCTATGCTAAAAGTGGGCCGTTTATTTTAAAATCATATTCATACAGGAATTTGTACTCAAATACTATGAACCTCTGTGGTCATTAAAGTTACCAATGCTGAGATTCATCAAATAGTACTTTCAAATTGAGTCTTGCAGTATGGGTGAAAAGTGATTTAGAATATTTTAAATAAACATTCTGACAGGAAATAATGTTGATAATTCATAACATGCTAATAGTACCCAATGTTCTAGGAATGTGATCTGAAATCACTGTATCATAGGCATGTTTGAAAGCTGTTCATCTGGCTTTAGGGGGTCCCTTACGTTGTGCCCACAGGCACCCTGGTGCCCACAAAGTGGGCTGGGCCGGGTGGGGGTTTTTTTTGTCCAGGAGAGCCACTGGAGATCTGATTGGCTGTGCAGCTTTTTAAAGTTGCATCAGCACCTGTTGCCACCACAGCACAAGGGTTTTCGCTGTGTTACTCTGTATGGAAGAGTTGTTTTTAAAAATACGTTCATTTTAAAAGGTATCCTGTTTAACAGATCTTCTGCCTGAAATGCTGAAGAGTTACAAGGAGAGTTAAGCATCATGACTTCACTCCCTGACATTTTGTAGCTGACTCCGTTTCCTGCAGCCACTGTTTTTTAATTGCCCCACCGCCACCCTGTGTCAGAATTCCAAAGGTTCCCACAGGCTTGAAAAGGTTGGAGATTCCCAATCTGGCCTTTTCTTATCCTGGAACTATATGGTGCTGGATTAAATTTACAAGAGTGTTGTGTAGAAATGTATTTATTACAAGTGGGTCTGTAAAGTATCTCAGACCTTTCAGAATGGTGAAAGTGACAAAAAGCAATCTAGTCTGCCCCTGTTTTAAAACATCCCATCAATTTCTCACCACCTCCATCACCGGTATTGTGTGCAACTTAGACACCAACGTGACATAAACACTTGGTGGATGTTGCTTACAAAAAGTGATGATGGGCAGCGAGTATATTTAGTGTATGTAATCGAGCCAATGTGACTGTGTGGAGTAAGGTTGTTGCTTTGTTTTCAGGGTGCCTGTGAACATTGTATGCGAGTGGAGCTGTGAGGCCACAGCTACTGCCCAGTCAGCTGAACACATTCCTGTATGGGTGGGATGGCTAGGCTATGGGTGCTTTACGGCAGTCGTTAAGAGTGTTGGCCTAGGATCTTGGAAAAACAGGTTCAAATCCCACAATGCCATGCAGCTTGTTGGGTGACCTTGGCCCAGTCCTACGGCTTCCCTGTAACTGACCTTCCATGGTGTCTGTGAGGATAAAATGGAAGAAGGAAAAGGCTCTGCTCTCTGTTAAGGAAGAGTGGGATAAGGATTTTACTAGACAGATTCTGTCTACCAGCTATTGAGCAGGACCCACTGGTTCACATAAAACCAAACACTTGTGTATGGGTTGGGGAAATGCCTTTTCTCATTGCTTATGTAGCCAGCTGGAGTTGCAAGCATGATCCTCTGACCTCACCCCGCAGCCCCTTCGCACAGCTTAATTCTGTCTTTCCTATTTCCTGGCTCTGGCTAGAGGAAGTTGTGCTCCTGTTTCCTGGATGTAACTTGGCTGCGTGGGCCTGGTGAGCAGTCGTGACTGTTGGTTCCAGTTTCACCCATGCGTCGTGAGAGTCTCTTGTCGTCTCCGGGAAAGATCAAGGATTCCCGGTCCCTGGCACGCCTCCCTCCCCTTCCTCAGATCTTGATGGCGGGCGGGGCGGGGGAGAAATGGATATGCTTGGAAACGTTAAGCCATCGACGAACGGATGTATGATTCCTTAGTAGGGAAGTCCTAAACTCTGCGTCGCCTAAAGCAAGGGCTTGGGCCTGATCTACCCATTGCGTCCGGCCAGACCATCTTGTTTGGTCTTCTCTGCTTTGCGCTCGAAACCAGGGGGTTGCTAAAATCGTTTGAGAAATGGCTCTGGAGCGTCTTCAGCTCTAGCCGTCCAGTTTCGGAAGGATCGCTGGAGTGGCTTCGGCAATTGTTCGGGAGTTACTCGAGTCCGACTCTTCGCGACCCCATGGACCACATACCACCCACCGAAGCCTCTTTAATTAGATTTGGAAACAGCCCCATTCATTTCAACTTCTATAGTAAATCTGTGAGGGTACAATTGGCATCCCGAGTCTCATGGTATACTGGAAAGAAAAGCACGTTGCCTTCAGTACACAGGAAGAGAACTCATGAGTGCATCATTGAGCGCTACACTTCAGAGCGACGCTGCCGGGGAGTTCTGTGCCGCACGGACTGCTTCGGGGTCGAGGGTAGTAAATTTAAAAAGTAATACCGGTACCTTCCCGGGTTCTTCTGGGCGTCCAGTGCTGTGGGCCGCGCGCCTTCACCTAGAACAAAGCAGATCGAGGCTGGGGAGGAGCGTCAACATGAATGGGAATGTGGGAATGAGCGCGAATAAGGAAGCGGGGTCCGTCAGCCCCCCCCGTGTAGTTAACAGGGAACGACGAGGACTTGCATTGGTATGAGAGGGCTCAAGCCAATACAGCGGAGGTCAGTGGCCAAGTCCCCGCTACTTAGTAGTAGGAGGGCAGATCTCCTGGAAGTACCTCCATCTAGCACAGAAACGCTTCGTCGCCCTGTAGTCTGGCGGCCACGGCAGAAGAGGCGTTCACTGTAGTGATCCTTGTTGAGTCAGATGCTGCCCGGATGTGTGCAAATCAGGAGTCGAAGTAAGCAACCCTACTTGGACGTCAGTCGCATTTTATTCAAGCGTTCTTAGTATTGTATCCAAAAAACTAAACAAAAACAAAAAACCCAGGTCGGTAGCTGCATTGGTCCACAGCAAAAAATTCTAAAACGAGTGTCATAGATGCCAAACGTCATAAATAACTTTTATTGAAACTAATTGCAAACTTCCGAGCTTCCCCTTTAAAAAAAGCCTTCTCTGCCTTTCTCCCATGAACGAGTCGAATAAAGAAACCTAGTTTAGCTATAAGGCTCCTGAGGCAGAAAGCTGGAGATGGCTTTCACTGCCGGAGTTCATTCGTTGCTGTAGATTTTCCGGGTTGTATGGCCATGGTCTTGGCATTGTAGGACCTGGCGTTTTGCCAGTAACTGTGACTGGCATCCTCAGAGGTATGACACAGAAAGATGGAGTACTCTCTGTGTCAAGGTGAGAAGAAAATGGTAGGCAGGTAATTTATAAGGTTTCAGTTATTCACAATTTTAAGTCTGACCAGCTGCAGTATACCAGTTTGTTTGCTTTGTATTTTGTTGCAGCCTTCCTTTAAAATCTTTGTGTTGAAAGGCAAGTTATACGTTTCCTAGGAGTCGTCTGAAATGGTGAGATATCAGCAGCAACAGGTCTGCCAAGGGGGGAAAGACTCCAGCAATCTGTCTGCATTCGCAGGATCTGTATGCACAGGGCAGTCCCTTACCAGTTGTGTCCTCAGCGCCATTCAGTGCAAACCAGTTGCTCCTTGATTTATTTTAACCCCCACCACCATCAGCCCGATCCTCTTCTGTAAAAGACCCACCCCACCCGCTCAACTGTCGCTAAGGTCGGTTGTGAGAACAAATAATGAAAAAGGGAGCCTGGAAATTAATAGCATGGAATAAATAACAAAGAAGATGGATGAACCCAGGATGATCAAGAGAAAAGTAAAATCGTATCTTGATCCACAACAGGACTGATAACAAGGATGGTGATTGTGACGACCCCTTAACTGGGGAGGTCTGGTTTCCCTTTAAAGTGTTCTTTAGGTTTTATTTTATTATGTGTATCCGGCTGCCACCAGGAAATTTAAGGCTTTCCAAACCTTTATAATATAATATTCATCACTGGGTAGGTATATCGAGGGTTTAGGCTTTCATGAGGGTCTATGTGTTTCCTGGGAAGAATTTCTTTCAGAACTGGTATCTTAAATAAAAGTAGATTTATTGATATTTCACACACTTTTCTCTCCCACTATCAGGGATCTGGGTATGTAACTTTGTAACACTTTTTTCTTTAAGTCCATATAATCTTTACTGTTTACTAGACACTCAGCTTCAGCTTATAACTGTTTCAACACAGAACTGCTTGTCACTTTCTTTCAGACACAGCACTTAACTCTCATATCACACACAAGAAGGTCTCTCCTTCAGACCCCAGAACTAAACTCATCCCACACAGGGATGCTTCACTCTTCTCCCTGTCACAGAACTTAACTTCTCTCACAGAAATCAGAACTAAAACTGCTTAACTGAACATCAACTGTCTTCATCAACTGTCATATCTCTAACTGACACTCTTGACTGACATATCTGCTCATCCACACAGAATCATTTCCAAAACCCCTCCCCCTCTCTGTCACTCACCAATCAAACCACTTGCTTGTTTCCACTACTCTAGACTATCATACAGTCATGCATCCAAACTTTTAAAGACACACACACAGAGTTAAACATGAAATTGTTACATATCCCCCCCTTGTCCTTTAAGCGGAACACATCTCTTTGTCCGAAGGGATGGGTGTAGCTTCTTCTGGCTTCTTAAAGTTCTGATAGTCTTTAACTGCAAGTTCAGTTCAGTTCCTTCTTCTTGGTTGCCATAAATGTTTTTGTGGGTTCCTTAACTCACAGTCCAACTCTGCTGGGGTGTTGTTCTCCTCTAAGTGATGCCCTTGTTTAGGCTGATGTCATTTCTGGGATGTACCACAGTTGGGCTGAGGTCATCTTGGGGATGTCCAAAATCAGCTGGGCTGAGGTCATCTCCGCTATGTTTTTGTTTGTTTTTACTATTTACACTATCTGTGTGTTTCTAGTTCTGATGAGACAATGTTCAGAGTCTCTGTCTGGATTATACTCCAAAGCACTGCTACAAATCAGATCAATTTTAGAAACAATTGCTGAAAGATCCATTGGCTGCTTGATAACTGTCACATAGTCTGGTACTTTGTGCACATCAATTGGTTTTGCAAAGACTCTGAAACGTTTGTCCATGGCAAGTCTCTAAGTAACATTTCTTAAGAAAATACAAAGTTCATGTAAAGTGTCTTCTCCTTGCTTCCCAAGCTGGTTGACCTCTGTCAGCTGCCATAGTTCCAGGTATGTTGCTCCTGGTAACACTTCCCAATTCTGCAAAACTGCCTTCCTTTTTCCTACAAGAGGTTCAGTAGTCTGGCAAGGAATTAAAACTTCAGATAATGTTGTTCTTTCTTTAGTGTTAACATTTGTTTCAGTTACTCCATCATCAATTTCTTTTTGCTCCTTCTGCAATGCAATGTCTTCCTTTAACACTGTAATTTGAGCTCTACTTCCCTTTGCTTCCACATCTTCTCCCAGTAAAATGGATTCACTTTGCAGCTTCTCAGGATTCTCTTTAGCAGGATCAGATAGGTTTACCTTGGAATTCTCAGTTCCAACTCCACTGACTTCAACTGTCACTTTTATATCTACAGGGGTATCAGTACTAGTCTCTTCAACATACACATTTTCTAATTCTTCACTACCAGATTCTAGAAGACAGGTATTCTGTGACAGTTTATTATCTTCTGAGCTAGCAATACTGAGATCTGATGAGGCTTGCTTATTGGCAGGTACTTGCAAAGAAATTTCAGACTCCTCCTTTTCCTTTTCAACTTCTACTATAACCTCAGGTTTAGTTTCTGTATTCAGTTCTAGGATAGGGCTACTGGAAATAACAGCAACAACTGGATGCTGGAGTAGTTCAGCAGTTTTCTCTCTGGCCTTTACCTTCTTCTCCCATTGATATTTTAAGAATTCTTCATAGCTAGCTTTTTCTGCTGCAATTTCTTTAGCAAAATAGTCTTTCATCCAGACATCAAAAGGCTCAATTGACATCTCTTTCTGAGACCTCTGGCTTCTAAAGTTTTTCTCTGTTTCAGTAAGTTGGGAATTCTCTTTAACCCTGACAGGACTCTGTGAGTCCTCTTCTCTCTGTGTCCCTGAAAATGTATCAAATTTGTTTGTTGCCAATATACCTAGAGGCTTGTTTTCTGGGACTGCTGGTTCAACCTGAGGAAACTCATGTTTGAAATCAGGGTTTCTCTCTTTCCTTTTTTCTTCAAGTTCAAGTCTTCTTCTTTCTATTTGTAATCTTTCTGCTTTAAAAATGCGACCCATCTCTTTAGACCTAAACTCTAATTCTTTAAGTTTAAGTTCAGCTTCAGCTTTCCTCTTTTCTTGATCCTTTTTATGTTTTTCTCTCAGATACTTTAAATATTCTGGACTGGGGTTATATATTTTCTCCCTCTCACGTTTGCTAGCATCTACCGCATTCTGAATCAGACTAGCCTTCATCTGTTCTGTACCTCTTCCTTCATGAGGTAAATTTAAATCTTTACACTTTTGGATCAGAGCCTCTTTCTTTAATACTAGAAACTCTGCCATTTTTCTGTCTTTTTGTATTTCTTTCTATAATTCTACTGTATTTTACAGAACTGTGTTGATGTCCTAGAGCTCTCAACAGCACTATATCACTTCAGCTGTCTGTCTCCTCAGACTGCCATTGCTGAATTTTCCTTCTCCCAGACTTTTTATTTCACTCAATATATGTTCTCTATAATGTGTTTTCTTCCTCAGGATGTTCGTATCCCACCGCCAAGCACCACTTGCTTGTTTCCACTACTCTAGACTATCATACAGCCATGCATCCAAACTTTTAAAGACACACTGTTAGATAGTTTAGTATTTAATTTCTTAATTTTTAGCAGAGTAAAAATGAGTCTGAGTCCATGGTAGTTTCAAAATATAAAAATTTTACTAACAACCTATCAAGGGTAGGGTAAACAGGAGGTAAAATAACAAAGAGCTTTATTTCTACATCCTCTCATCTAGAAAACTTAACGAAGAGTAATGGAGACTTCCTTACATGGCTAAAGTCTAATGGAGAGTGGAGCTTCTTCTTGCTTCTTCTTGCTCAGGGACAAAGAGCCATAAAATGCTAAATAGTAACACTCCATTCCCCAATCAGAACAACAAACTAGATCTGTATCTGGCGGGCTTTCTAACTCTCTAAGCAGATAGGATACAAACAAACATGTGATTCAGAACACAGCATTAACTCAGTAAATACTGAATAGAAGTGTTCTAACTTGTAACTTCCAACACCCCTTCTCAAGTTATAACACTGAAATCATGCAAATTTAAACTTTCACGAAGATTCTCAAAACGTTGCTTGTCAAGCGGCTTGGTCAGGATGTCGGCAGTCATCTGGTCAGTAGGACAGTAACGAAGTTCAATGAGTCCTTTGTCTTGTAAGTCTTTCACATATTTGCATTGAAGAGCAATGGTCTTACTCTTGGATTTGGTGCTCTCACCTTTGCAGAGAACGATGCAAGCTTGATTGTCCTCATACATTATTATTGGTTTCGGTTCATCTATTCCAAAGTCTTTCAGTAGATGAATGATCCAGTACAGTTCATAGCTGGCACTTTGCGCTGATACACATTCAGCTTCTGCAGTAGAGATCGCTACAACAGATTGCTTTTGACTAGTCCAGTCAATTAAACTGTTTCCATAGTAGAATAAGTATCCACTTGTAGATTTTCCATCAGTTGTGTCTTTTCCCCAGTTGGCATCCATGAAACCAGTCAGTCTTGGTTCATCACAGGATGAGATTTTCAGTTTGTAATCCAAAGTTCCTTTTAGGTATCTTGCCAGTCTTTTTACAGCTTTCCAGTCATGGATAGTCGGTGAGCTGGTCTTTCTGCATAATAGTCCAACAGCTGAAGTTATGTCTGGTCGACAAATTTTGCTAAGATACAATAATTTTCCTATTGCTGATCTGTATTCGTGGTTATTTGGAAGTAGTGGTCCCTCTGTATTCTTGAGGTAATCCTTTTCAAGAGGTGTGCTCACTGGCTTGGAATGTTTCATTCCTACAGATTCAATAAAGTCCATGATCTTTTGCTTTTGGCTTAGAAGAAAACTTCCATCATCAGTTCTTTCAATTTGTATTCCAAGATAGTGTTTTATAGGTCCCAATTGTTTCACTTCCACTTCCTTGTTTAGTTCATCTGCTATTTCCTGTACATCTCCTTGATTTTCACAACAAATAATCAAGTCATCAACATAAATGAGTATGTACTGATATTGTCCATTTTTGATTCTTGAGAACAAACACGGTTCTGCTATTCCTTGTTGAAAGTTCTGTTTTTGTAACAGTTCAGTCAGTTTCTCATTCCACGCTTTTGCTGCTTGCTTTAGTCCATAAACGCTTTTGTTGAGTTTGCACACTAGGCCTTCTTGTCCTTTTGTTGAAAATCCTTCTGGTTGTTCCATGTAGATTTCTTCATTCAATTCTCCATTGAGAAACGCAGTTTTGACGTCCAAATGTTCAATGTGCATGCCCCTTGAGGCTGCTATGCTCAAAAGTGTTCTGAAGGTTGTGTAGCTTACAACAGGTGCAAAAGTTTCCGAGAAATCGATTCCATATTTTTGAGAAAATCCTTTTGCGACAAGACGAGCTTTGTACTTGTCCACTTCGCCGTCAGGGTTATACTTCACTTTGTACACCCACTTACAGCCGATGGCTTTTCTTTCTGAAGGTAACTCAGTAAGAGTCCAAACTTGTTTGTCTTGCAAAGATGCAAATTCTTCTTCCATGGCATTAATCCACTTGCTTCTTTCAGATGCAGGTAGTTGATTAACTTCCTTCCAGTTAGTAGGTTCCTTTATTTGTTGCACACTTGCACAAATTCCGTACATTGGTGGTGGAACACCTTTGGTACTCCTTGCTGATTGTCTCACAGCAGTTGTCTCTCTTACCCTTGGCGTTGCCTCTCCTGGTTCCCCTTCTGAGGTGGAATTCCCTTGTTCCCCTTCTGAGGTGGAATCCTCTTGTGGAGATGGACCTGCCTGGTCACAGGTGGTCTCTGCAGATTGCCAAGTGATCACATCAAAGAAAGAGACATCTGTAGATTCCTGATTGACAGGTTGTGCTGTGGACTCAGCTGGCTTAGGAGTTTGCAGGATGTTACTCTCATCAACATGTACCACATTGCATTCTCTAATTACACAGTTTGTAGAATCAAAAATTCGGTAGCCTTTTCCTCCTTGAGCGTACCCCACTAGGATACCAATTTCTGCTCTTGGCTCTAATTTGCCCCTTTTCTCTTTTGGAATGTGGGCATAGGCTTTAGATCCAAATGCTTTAATGTGTTTAAGTCCAGGCATCCTGTTATGCCATAATTGAAAAGGAATTTTATTTGTAGTTTTAGATGGAACTCTATTGTGCAGGTAAGTAGCTGTATTGACTGCTTCACCCCACATATCTTCTGAAATTCCAGATTGTATTAGCATAGAACGCGCCATTTCTAGTATGGTTCTGTTTAAGCGTTCCGCTGTTCCATTTTGTTCTGGAGAATAAACAATAGTTGTTTGATGTTCAATTCCTTCTTGTTCCATGAACCTTTGGAACTCACTGCTGCAATACTCTGTGCCATTGTCAGTGAATAACACTTCAGGCGCTTTGCCAAATTTATTTTTAACAGCAGCAACATAGCACTTAAATTTGTCAAGTACTTGGTCTTTACTTTTAAGTAGGTAGGTATAGACATATCTGGATTTTGCTTCCATAAAAGTCACAAAGTATTTACTACCACCAGTAGATTGTTTGATAGGGCCAACAAGATCTGAGTACACAGTCTCTAGAAAACCTTTATCTTGTTCTGGATTTTTGCCTCTGTAACAAGGCGCTTTGCCTTTTGCCTTAAAACAGGTATCACAACCATTACTAATAGTATTGCATTCAACAGCATCAATATTACAGCCCTTCAGAAGCTTTCTCACACTTTGTAAATTTCTGTGAGCAAACATCACATGCCATTTAAATAAACAGTCTTTGTGCTCACATTCAGATGATTTTGTGTGAAACACAGGTCCACTTGTGTCCAGTTCATCATTTTCAGTTATGCCAAGATTTCTTACATAATGGTAACTGTCGTGCTCTTCCATAATGAGCTCGACTCCATCTTTGTGCCAAATTTTTCCTTGTCCCTTTTTAAGATTAATGTTAAAACCAGCAGCAATAATTCTCCTTGAGGAGATCAGACAAGTACTAGCTTCAGGCACAAATACACAATCATTTAAAGTCATTTGCTGAATTTGGCCAGCAGAATTTAACACATTAAGAAAAATCTTTCCTGTTCCAGCAACTCTCAATGGTTCATTATCAACTTTGATCAGTTTGGGCATCTCATCTTTATTCAGATCAACAAAATATTCAGCACTGTTGCAAATGTGGACGGCACTCCCTGTGTCCAGTAGCCACAGTGATTCATCACTGTATTCTCTGCTATGATTAATGTTTACAGCAAGCACATTCGCACATTCGGCTCGCTTTCCTGCAGTTTCTGGCACAGCCTCTCTCAGGAGAAACACAGGCTTGGATTTTTCCTGCCCCTGATGACCGTTTGGCTTCCCATTGCCACGCCCTCTGGCGTTTCCTCTTACAGAAGAAATAGGGGGAGAGCGCATGTCTTTATTTCTTTGATCTGTCTGTGATTGTCTAAACCAGCAGTCTTTGGAAAGATGGCCCGTTCGGGAACAGACAAAGCATTTAACGGCCTTCTTTACATTTCCTTTGT
>NW_015174329.1:148757-151374 GCF_001447785.1 Gekko japonicus | reverse complement strand
CTAAGCAACAGCACAAGGTCAGAGAAACCTCAGGGAGGAAAAAAAAATGAATAGAACGGTTTCAAGTTTATTTGATTAATTCATGTATACCCCAACTTTCTCCCCAAAGCGGCTTGTCTGGTTCTCCTCTACTCCGTTTTGGCCTCCCAACCACAACCCCGTGAGGTAGACTAGGCTGACTGGTCCAAGTCCGCCCAGCGAGGTTCCAGGGCACCAGTGGGGACTCGAACCGGGCTCTTGCAGATACTAGTCCCGACCCTCTTAACCACTACCCCACAACATTATTTCTTTATTATTGATCAAGTAATTAATTTATTATTGATTTATACCCCGGGTTTCTTCGCGGGTCAAGGCTGTTCAAACGGTTCCCTCAGGCTCCTGGAAGGTTCTGATTTGGTGTCTAGAACGCAGAAGAGGTGAAGCAAAACGAGAAGGCAGGGACTCGGGGACACCGTCGAGAAGGCCCTGCCTCCTAGCCGCGGAGAATCCCACATCGACGCCCCGGATTCTTATCGGGTTCCTTGGAAGCAAATCCGCCGAAGTCCGGCTAATCAGGCAGACCGCTTGTTAGATGCCTGTTAGATGGTTTAGTATTTAATTTCTTAATTTCTTAATTCAGCAGAGTTAGCAGAGTAAAAATGAGTCTGAGTCCATGGTAGTTTCAAAATATAAAAGTTTACTAACAACCTATCAAGGGTAGGGTAAACAGGAGGTAAAATAACAAAGAGCTTTATTTCTACATCCTCTCATCTAGAAAACTTAACGAAGAGTAATGGAGACTTCCTTACATGGCTAAAGTCTAATGGAGAGTGGAGCTTCTTCTTGCTCAGGGACAAAGAGCCATAAAATGCTAAATAGTAACACTCCATTCCCCAATCAGAACAACAAACTAGATCTGTATCTGGCGGGCTTTCTAACTCTCTAAGCAGATAGGATACAAACAAACATGTGATTCAGAACACAGCATTAACTCAGTAAATACTGAATAGAAGTGTTCTAACTTGTAACTTCCAACACACACACACAGAGTTAAACATGAAATCGTTACAAAAGCAAAAGATCATGGACTTTATTGAATCTGTGGGAATGAAACATTCCAAACAAGTGAGCACTCCTCTTGAAAAGGATTACCTCAAGAATACAGATGGACCACTACTTAAAGACAACCATGAATACAGATCCACAATTGGAAAATTATTATACTTGAGCACAATCTGCAGACCAGATATAACTTCAGCTGTTGGACTGTTATGCAGAAAGACCAGCTCACCAACCATCCATGACTGGAAAGCTATAAAGAGACTGGCAAGATATCTAATAGGAACTTTGGACTACAAACTTAAAATCTTAGCCTGTGATGACCCAAGACTGACTGGATTAATGGATGCCAACTGGGGCAAAGACACACCTGATGGCAAATCTACAAGTGGATACAAGTTTGATTGAATGGACTAGTCAAAAGCAATCTGTCGTAGCTATTTCTACCGTGGAAGCTGAATCAGCGCAAAGTGCCAGCTATGAACTTTACTGGATTATTCACCTACTGAAAGACTTTGGAATAGATGAACCAAAGCCAATAATACTGTTTGAAGATAATCAAGCTTGCATCACTATAAAAGCAATCTGTCGTAGCTATTTCTACCGTGGAAGCTGAATCAGCGCAAAGTGCCAGCTATGAACTTTACTGGATTATTCACCTACTGAAAGACTTTGGAATAGATGAACCAAAGCCAATAATACTGTTTGAAGATAATCAAGCTTGCATCACTATCTGCAAAGGTGAGAGCACCATATCCAAGAGTAAGATCATCGCTCTCAAACATAACTATGTGAAAGACCTGCAAGATCAAGGACTGATTGAACTCCAATACTGTCCTACTGATCAGATGATTGGCGACATCTTGACCAAGCCGCTTGACAAGCAACGTTTTGAGACTCTTCCTGAATGTTTGAATTTGCATGACTTTCGTGTTATAACTTGAGAAGGGGTGTTGGGTATTACAAGTTAAAAACACCTCAGTATTTACAGGGTTAATGATGTTTGTTAAGTCACATGTTTCTCGTGTAACCAATGTTCTTTAGATGTAGCAAGCCCGGGAATTTTCTCCCTGATCTAGGGATTTGATTGGGACTAGAGTGTCAAGCCATTTTATGGCTTCTCTTCCCGTTCTTTGTTCTGACTAGAGAAGGAGACGCCATTCGGCTCTTCCCGTTTTACCTTTTAGCTGCAAGGATGTAGGCATAATAGCTCTGTTATTTTCATATCCTGTGTACCTTTTCCCCATGTTAGGTTTATAGTAAACTCTTATATTTTAAAACACACCATGGACTCAGTCTCTTAATACTCTGCTGACTTACTTAAAAGAATAGATGAACCTGTCAAGCAGAGTACCGTTTTCCTGCCTGTTCCCAGTATCTGAATTTTTAACATAGATTCAGGTGAGTAGCCGTGTTGGTCTGAAGCAGCAAAACAGAGTTCGCTTCCGTGGCTCCTTTAAGACCAACAAAGGTTTATTCTGGGTATGAGCTTTCGTGTGCATGCACACTTCTTCAGACACAGAATGTGCTTTGGCGATATGCTTTAGGATTTCAGAGATAAAATAGCCAGTTTGAGACT
>NW_015174329.1:142017-148714 GCF_001447785.1 Gekko japonicus | reverse complement strand
GCCAGTTTCAAATGTGCAGTCTGGAGTACTGGGACTCATCTCCTGTTCTTTCAAGACGTTCGGTATAGATGGAGTGAGAATTCTGATTCTCATCAAACGCCACCCAGATGTTAATTCGGAACACACTGAAGTGCTGTGATTATGGGCCATTTGTCCGTTGGAAAGAGCAGAAATACAAGCAGATCAGTGCAAAGGCATTTTATAACTTTTCTTATTGGACAGTGTATTCGATAGGAAACTATATTAGGGTGCAAGGAAATGAGAGAGAACTTCGATCGAGGAAGATACAGGTCTAGGAAGATTTGAGGTTCGTCGGCAGCTCTAGATTTATGCACAAAATAAGTAATCTACAATTAAGGTCCTCCCATCACAAGGGACCTTTAAATACATTTTTTTAAAAGCTTAAAATGTTTTGGGTCTCAGCGTGTCTTAATCCGGCCCTGCCTACTGGTGAAAAAATGGATCTAAAATGGGGGGGGGGCGGGACATCCTCCATCTCGACGCGATAAAGCTCAGGTCGAAGGGCTACTAGGACAATCGACGTGTCTGTCTGCTCCCCCTGCTCCTCTTCTCTGTATCTGCGTCCTTTGGATTTCAGGGGAATATTAACTGGAGGGAGATGTTCTACCAGGAATCCACATTTCCCATTCCTCCGTATAGATCTAACCTACATTAAACTAGGGGAAAGGTAGCTACACCGCAGTGGCTGAGCTGGAGAAGCGTTGCATAGGACGCCCTCACACCGATTGCCGTCCTTAAACTAAAATAAGCCTCCCCCTCGCCTCTCCGACTTGCTCCGGTTTTGCCAGCCTCAACTCAGTTAGTAAATCTTGTGCTCAACCGTTGTGCCTCCCGTGAAGAATTGTGTTTTGGGGGAGTGGAGTAGTATAATAATATGTTCCATTTCTTTTGTTTACTGCATGGACCCAGGCAGGCCTCTCCCTTTCCCCAGTTACTACTCTCCAGCGGCGGACTTTCCTCCCCCTTTCCAATATCTCGATCCGTTTTATTTTGGCTCATTAAATTTAATTAAGAGCCGAGTTGGTGTTCCATATTTAATTGCGGGGGGGGGCACACAGGGGAGGATAATAACCTCCAAGAGAGCCAAAAGAAATGCTCGTTATTCAAATGGGGGCCGTCCGACTCCTGGCGAATAGTTTATTCCTTCCTTCTCTCTCCCTAGTCAGTCGTCTTTTAAAAGCACACACCCTCTAGACTCACACACAAACACAAAGCTGGAAGGCGTGCATTCCAAAGTCCCCCTCTCTCTCTGCAGATCCCAGCAATAATTTTCCGCTTTCCTTCGATAAAATTGCCAAATAATAATGAATCATTTCATAAATAATGGGTTTAGGGGCTTATCAGGGCAGGCGGGCCATTGCCGGCGCCTTATCTCTCTCGGCCACATTGCTCCAGGGTTCCGCTCTCCATACTAAATAGGAAACTGGACGTGATGTGGTGGGAATGAGATCCCGGCGCTGTGAAGCCACCCAGCCCTACTTCTTCTTTTTCTTCTTCTTCTTCTCCTCTCTCTCTCTCTCTCTCTCTTTTTTACAGCAAAGGGAGGCGGGAAATAGAGTTATATAAATAAATATATCCAGCCTCAAAATGGCTCCAGTCATTGTCACCAAAGAAAAGCAAATGGTGAGTAAAAAGAGAGGTTTTCTCGGCTGCGCCGGTCTCCTGCAGCCTCTGGCTGGGAACCGGGGTGGGAAAGATTGCCCAAAAAAGAAAGGGGGGGGGGGGGAGCGGGGCGAAAGGCGAACCGCGTGAAAACGAGGCTCGGCATTACAAACAATAGCAAAACCTGCACCGTTCCTGACATGAAATCTCCCCTTCTGCACTTCATTGCGTTTATGTCTGTAAGGAAGGTTAAAATAATATTGTGACTCTACACATCTCCCGGAAGGGAGAGCGGAACGGGAGGACCGGTCTTTTTCTGGGGTTCTGCAGAGGGCTTGCTTTTCAGCCGCTAAGCACCGAGGTGAGTCACGCAGCCAAATTCGCGACAACGGCCAGAAAAGAACCCGTTTTCGGCAAGGGCAGCTCCCGCTTTCTACCCTAGACCCGGTTTGGGTTCCATCTGGCCGGGTCCTTCCCCAGCCATGCCGAGGCCTGGTGCGGAGCCACCCGAAGAGAAGCAGCCGCCGAACAAGACCGAGGGAAGGAAGGCGCTGCCGCCGTTCCGTCCTCTTAAGTCTCCCATCGGTGTCCTGACCGAGCCACACGGCAGCCAACCGAGAACACAAAAGAAGCCGCGACGGCTGCGGCCAAGCCAAAGGGGCGGCGGCGGCTCAAGAGGGGAGTCACGACTCTCTTCTGCCACCCTCTCCGTCCCCGGGCCGATCAGGAAATGAGGGCTGGTTTCCCACCGCGTGCCTGAAGGTGCCCGAGGGAGAAGCGGGGTGGGGGGTGGGGGGACACGACCGGGCCTGGGGACTAGGGGAGCTCCGAGGATTCGCCTTCGGAGAGGCTCTCCGCCCTGACCCTCAAGGGCTGGGAAACGGACGGGCCCCGAAGGCTTCGCCCGGCGGCTCTGAGACACGGCCTGCAGCTGCACGCAAACGGGCGGAGCGGTCTGTTTTCCCTCTAATAAAAACACGGTTTCTCTGCGTCCCTCATTCTGTTATTCTTAGACGAGGCATGTTGGAAGCTGAGTGATTTCCAGCCAGCTCGGACTCATCCATTCACGCAATTCGTTAGCTGAATTCTTTTTACTGATTATTGTTATAAGCGAGTCGGGGAGGCTTCAGGTGAGAGACGACGGGACAGCATCTCTGGTTTCGGTTCTCCAGTCTGCACGCGTCAAGTTCACGTGGAAATTCGTAGCCTGTGATGCAACTAGATGTTTGTCTGTGACTAGGCCCAGGTGTTGGGCGTGTGGAAGCATACTTCGCACCCGCCACAAGTCTGGGGTGGGGGGTGGGGAAGCAGTTTAGAAAGAAGATCCCCCGTCGTCCTGACCTTCATTTCCACATCGCATGACAATGCGGACGACCCTGGTACTCGGCATCGACCACTCCAATAGTGGAGATTATTCAGGTCACCACGCGGTTTGCTGGGTCAGACCAGCGGCCCGTCTAACAGAGCACTCCTCCAGCAATGGCCAGCCAGACGCCCTCTGCGCAGAGAAAGATAGCTGTTCATGCTTTTGGTTTTTATTTGGCGTTTTAATTTAGGAATGTACTGCGATTAAATTGCGTAATGGTGCCTTATGGATATTATCTTTTAATAGACACATTTTGTGAGCCAGGCGCGGGGGGGGGGGGACGGGGAGAAAAGCCCATAGGTGTCAAAATAAATCAATATAAAATAAATAAGAATTTCACCAAAGCTTCGACCTTGCCTGTCGGGTGTTTCCAGCATCTAGTATTCAAAGATATACTGCCTCTAAACATGGAGGTTCGATGCCCAATAGCCATTGATAGACTATGAAATGTGTCTATTCTAGTGTTGAAGCCATCATCACATCTGAATAAATTAAGTCCACAACAGTTAATTCAGCACTAGGATGCTCTGTGTATCTGCAGTATTATTTGAAAGTGCCCGAGAGATATGGGGGGGGGGTGCGCCGCAGAGGTGGGGGGGGGGGGGGGAGGTTTCCTGCCGGCCCTGGATAGAGTCTCTTTGCGACAAAACTCCCAAATGCGATTTAGTCCGCCAGATCCCCATTAAGAAGACGCCTGACTTGCACGCCAAGCTTATCTGCCATTTGCAGACCGCTTACTTGGTTGATTGACTCCGGCTTCCTCTAGAGCCAGTGGCGCGTTTGGAAAGAACAATCCAACTGCCTTGAGGATCGCGGCTCCCTCACTAAAGATCCGCCTTGTTTTGTCTTCATTAGGACAGGAAGGAAGCATCGAACTGGCAAAAGGATTGTCTTTGGACCAAGCTGGTTTTCAACAGCAGGCTACAGAAGCAAGACTTCGGAATTACACAGGCATCTCCCTGAAACTGAAAATAAAAGGACATCGATAGCCCCCCAAAATTGAAAAATAAACCATAACCTAACTAGAAGGGGGCGATGGTCTGTACTGCAAAGGGAACAGTAACTGTCGCATATCTGCAGATATCTCCGTTTCCAGAATGGCGGCGGGGGGGGGGGGGTTTTTTGAAGCAAATTCGAAGTATCGAGAGAAACTGAATTGCTTTTGACATTCAAACTGATGGGCGAGATTCGTCTAAAGTCGCCCAACTCCTCCCCCCCCCCCGCCGGGTTGGATGCGGATTTTTCGCGCTCCGTGGTTTTGTAGAGGCTAGTGAAGGAGACGTTTTACACCATACTGAAGCTACACGGCTGCGATAGGAGTCTGCTTTAGGATCGTAGACGGGGTGGGAGGAGAGGAGGAGGAGGAGGCCTGGTGTTGGGTATTACAAGTTGAAAACACTCAGTCCAACACCCGGACAACGGCAGGGGTTTTGTTGCAGAAGGAGGAGTGCCGGCGTTTCTACCTAAATCTGACAGATGTGGGCTGTATTTCCCCCTAGAAGAAACCCCAATAAGAGGGAGCGAGAGTGGGGAGGGAGATCTTGGCTCGTCAAAGAGCGAGTAAGGCTGTTCTGAGGGTGACATTCTCCGGGCTGCCCCCCCCCCCCCCCACGATCTACCTCAATTGCACACTCACAGAGGCTACGAGAGAAATCCCCGTCCCCTCAAAGACGATTTACCACAAGGCAAATCCCATTGGAGTTAAGATAAGAATATGTAGGTTGTTTGGCGTGGAATACAAGGGTTCTCGGGGAACAATTGAACACTTCCATTGTATGAGGAAGGCAAGGTGGTCGGTTAAACGGGATCGACGTCGATTTCAAGTCTATTGAATGAATCCCTGGGGTTACAGAGTGCATGCTGCTGCAGCGTCTGAACTGCTTACTTCGGCATCGCCGGGGCTGCGGGTCCCACAAGAGATCAGGGATAGTACTCCGGACTCAGTGTGGCTTTCTTTGTGTTGTTTACAAATCACTCTGCAAGCCACTCGGACCCTCTAAGCTGAGTTAGTGTGAGCTAGTTCAGTTTTTTAGCCTCTGGCTCACACATTTTTGTCTTGGCTCAGGAAGGATGGCTCCAGACAAAACTAATTTATGCAGCAGGCAAATTGCTCGCTCATGACTTTAAGGCCAGTAGCTCACAAAGTCGAATTTTTGCTCACAAGATTCCACAGATTAGAGGGAGCATTGCTAGCAAGCAACCTATCCCGAACAAACGTCTTGAACATAACTTGGTTCGCTTGAAATTAAAAGGAAGATGTTTAGGGCTGTCCCTCGTTTCTTTGTTGAGGACATTTCTATTGCAGCCCGGAAACCGAGAAGTTCGGAGGCCGCTACAGCGAGTGGGGATCCGAACTCGGGTTTCCCAGTGCCAAACTCTGACCCTCAGTGCGACCTGGGGGGGGGACACACATCAGACGTTCAAGCCCCATTATGCCCGCAGAAACAGCTCATTTGAGAGTCGCCCCTTCGGATCGCGGGCAGCCAGCTGTTTCTCAGCACGGTGGAGCGAGGCGGGCGGACTGGATTTGTACCTGAGGCGTGAAATTAACAAGGCGCAATTCAGGAGAGAAAATTCACTGGAAATAATTATGTTGCAGTTAAGCGTTAAAAAAGAATCTAATACCCATTCCCTTATAGCTCATCGTCAGCCATCTCTAATTTAAATTTGTTTCAGATGCCCGTGGTTCTTCTGTGCTTGAAAACAATGAGAATCTCAGTGTACAAAACTGAAATGGGGGGGGGGGTGTTGTTGTTGTTGTTGTTAAGACTATAGACCTAAAGAGAACTGCTACTGAATAAATCATATCGCCCTTTGTGGCACTTGTTTCTGAGCAAACATGCTCATGATTGGGCAGTACACCCGGTCTTGTGGCTATTTACTCGGAAGCAAACCACAGAATTCGTTTACTCTCGAGTAAGCGAGCCTAGGATTACCGCCTGCAAATAGTTCAACCCATGGCTTAATTATGGACAGGGAAAGTACAGGAAGGTTTGCCAAAATCAGAGATGAGATGTGGATTAGGACCTGGGCCTCCTCAGGTCGCTTTCTGGGATCTGGCATTCTCCGACAAAGCCACGGAACATGTCAAGCAGTCCGTCGTGTCTCTCTCAGAATGCGCCTGGCTCCCCGACCGTGCGGGGCTGCTGCGCGCTTCGGAGTCCCGTTTCCAGCAGCGCCCCACATTCTAGGTAAGCGCAAGGGCCGCCAGTCCGGGGCCCAGCCCCCGCACTAAAACCCGCTTCAATGAGACGCTCCAATCTCTTTGGAACAAGCCCCATTCATATCGCCGGCAGCGGGACTCCGACTGAAATGCAAGACAGAGAATTTAACCGGTTGCTTTCGATCGGCACAGTTGAGCCTGGCCCGACAGTCCGGTTGCCCTAGTTGTGCATCGACACCGATCAACGGCCCACGGCCCTGAGTCCCTCTCTGGCGAGGCAGGCGGGGAGGCGAAGGAGGCCCTCTGGCCAGATCGGCGGCGCAGCGGGGGAGGCCCACCCCGCAGAAGGCTCCCGCCCGCCTCGGGTCCAGGGCAGCCCCTCCTGGCACGGCGGCGCTAGAAGGGGGTCGTGGACGCGGTGGCAGGTTTCGCCAAAGTCAGCCTCCTTGCCGCGCTTCTTTTGTGTGCCGGGAGAACGAGCTCTAGGGAAATGCAAAGTCTGGCTCAACGGCAGCTCTGTTACCCCCCCGCCCGCCCGCCCGCCC